>NW_028288725.1:300000-485309 GCF_059628265.1 Tinamus guttatus | reverse complement strand
TCTTTCCTTCTTTCCTTCTTTCTTTCCTTCTTTCTTCCTTCTTTCTTCTTTCTTTCCTTCTTTCCTTCTTTCTTTCCTTCTTTCCTTCTTTCTTTCCTTCTTTCTTCCTTCCTTCTTTCTTCTTTCTCTTTCTTTCTTTCTTTCTTTCTTTCTTCTTTCTTTCTTTCTTTCTTTCTTTCTTTCTTTCTTTCTTTCTTTCTTTCTTTCTTTCTTTCTTTCTTTCTTTCTTTCCTTTCTTTCTTTCTTCTTTCTTTCTTTCTTTCTTTCTTTCTTTCTTTCTTTTGGTGAATGCATGTTTTTTGTTTTTTAAAGGTTGAATCCCTATGGTGAATGCTTATGAGTAAAATGCTATTAAATGCCAAGTAATCAAACAGGTGATAGCAGAGTTACCTGTGATAAAGTACAGGCATTTTGACCATGTTTGCAGGTTCCAGGAAAGCACAGATATCCTATAGGGGCGTCTAGAGACCTGCCTCCAGGGTGGATGCTCTTTGCCTGCATCAGTGCAATGCAGAGTCCAGCCTCACAAAGCTGCCCTGCTCATGCTCACCACCTGGCTCCTGGTGGGAGCTGTTCCCAACCATCCCCACGAGCAGGCAGAGCCAAGGCAGGACTTCATTCCCCACCCACGCACCTCCTGACAACTCAGCCCCCAGCACCACTGAGGATCACTCTGCGCAGAGGAAGGAATACAACCTCAATGATGCACCCTTTAGCAGCCCTTCAGAGGCATTTCCAGCCTGAAAAATGCATTATCTGGGAATACAAACTATATAATTAGCATATGCCCAGATGTACCCCATCATAAGGACATAAGACAGAAAAGAAATGGATGGAAATGTACTGTCCACCACCATTAAAAACTGGAGGTGAGGGCAACTCCTACAAACTCATGACTTCTGCGGACAGCTACAAAGGCCAGAGGTGCTGCAGATATTTATATATACAAGCTTAGGACTTATTTCATTTTCCTGACAATGAGCTTGAGCCTGCTTTTATTCAGAACAAAATACTCACAATGCAGTAAATACATTAGGACAAATGCTCCCTCATGCAAATATGTGCAACTCGAAATGCTGTAGATTTACATCAGCTAAGGACTTGGTCCTGTGTGTACCTTCCTCTCAAGACACAACCCAGATTTACACTTTAAGTGATGGAGACAATCCGTAATCAAAAACGCAAGTCCAAAAATAAATTAAAATCACCAAACACCTACAGAGACATTTCTCATATATTACTCCAGAGGTGACCAGAAGTGGTAGAAAAGCAAGCAATAATACTCAGGATTTTTTATTCACACTACTATATATTTATTAAAGTGGTCTTATCATTGTATCATAAAATATCTTCTGAGATTTAAAAGAATCATTAAAAAAAACCAAAATCCCAGCTCCTGTCTCACTGGAATTCTGCCTAAACTAGAGTCTGTAGAAAACCATTAGCACTTCAGATGAAACATTCAGTTTAGGACTAGAACAAGAAAACATACAGCTACATTCTTTTGCCAGAGGGTATTTACTGTACAGATATTAAAAAAACAAACAAACAACAACAACAAAAAAAAAACTTACACCTCTCAAAGTCAAAAGCATGAGTGGGTAATGAAATTCCTAATAAGCAGGAAGTGATGGGGAAAGGGGTAAATTCTACTTGGCCAGAAAATTAAACAGATGAGTATGGGGAAAGAAATTAACTGACATCTGACAATCTGACACATTTGCTCTTTTTGAAAGGAGCTGTGTAGGTTTTTGAAAAGCCTTTCCCTTCCCCCTTCTCCCCCCCCCACCATATTTAGGCTTTTCAGTCACTCCGAAATACAACTTTCATAATAGATTTTGTTTGTTTGTTTAAGTTCCTTTAGGTAAAGTTTGTTTTTGACAAGATTCACATTTCAAAATAGTCAATGACTAACTTTAAAGGAGGATGCTAGCATAGTCTGGACTAGTCATATACAAATTTATGCTTAAGTTAGACCTATTTTTCATACTATTATTTAAACTATGTATCTTAAGATATTTAGCAACAGACAGGATTAATGACTTATGCCCTGAATATTACAGCTGTAATAAAACCTGCAACAGTATTGAAGGGAAAACTTAATGCAAAACTTCCATTCTATCTTGAAGTATCTTGCACCAACCTTGCAATGGTGGCAAACAGTCACGTGCCATTGAAGCTGGTCTAGACGTTGTAGTTTGCTCCCCAGCTAATTCCACAATGTAGTTGTTTTTTTTTTTGTTTTTTTTTTTTTCCTCTGGATCTTGGTCAAAAAGGTACTGGGAAGAGAAGGGACAGTGACACCTCTTGATTCAGTGACCTCTCTTGATTCAGGAAGGACCACAAGTTGTTCCAATCAGGTAAAGTTTTGGCCATCTAGGTCAGCTGGAGGTCTGCCCCAACTCCACAGAAGCAGGCTGCTACCCCTGGACTTGGCCTGGGTACCCCCATCTCAAAGCTAAGCTTGTGCTCAAAACCTTCATGCAGCTATTGGTTCTTTTCTAACTCTAAATCCATTAAACAGAAATTACAATAATATTACAATATTTTTTTATTATCTCTCTTCATTTATCCAACAATTTTTAAGCCCAGATGGATAAACTGTGCAGCTAATGCTCAAAGTATTTCCTAAAATGATAAACACCACGCTACAAACATCAATAAACATTTGAAATGCTCTGACGATCTAACAGAAAAAAATGCTTATTGCAAAAATGTTTTAAAATCAGTAGGTTACTGCTTTTGCATGAGAAAACTTTTTACTTAGTATTATTTATATTAAAGAATAAATTCCAGGCAAATCACGCACATCAGGGATACAAACCTACAAAGTTTCAAAAATTTGCTTCTCTAGAGCTAATGGGCGCCTGCACTGAAGTTGACAGAGGAAATGTTATATCTCAAGTTAGGCACACATGTGAATCTTGGGAGTTTCAGTACAAAAGGTTCCAGCTAGAGGACTAAAGATGCAATAGTTGAATTTGGATCCAATGGAAAAAGTTAGACTTTTTCAAATAAAAATTTTACATGTTTGATTTCTTTCCTTCACTGGAGAATATAAATGATATTTTAAACTGCCACAATGAAAGATCTCTTCTTTAAGAGTACTTATTTTATTTTCCACATTCTTGAGTTAAAGAAAAATTGCAAAAGTGGTTTTTAGAGTTCTGTCTTTCTGTCAGTATTTCCATTGATCATTTCTATTAATATTCAAGGCTGGGAAGGAGTGCAGCTGAGGCAGCAGTTCACATTTTGCTCTGTTATTCTTTCTGCAGAAATAGTAGCCTCAAGAAGAAGGGCTGGGGTAACAAGTGGATTCCTGACTGCGCCAAATCCTTAAAAGCAAATCTATCAGTTCATCTCTCAGCATGTATGCCAAATACTGGCACAGGCTCACATGTAAGGAGGTAGGAGCTTTGTGAGAAAAAAGGATGAAGGGAAGAATGCATAGAGAAAGTAAAAGTCTTCTGTAATTTATGGAGATATTGACAGGATCAAAAAGGATGAAAAATGTTATCTCCTTTTGTTTTTAACCCTATTTGAATTCTCACAGTGTGACTATTATACACCCTAATGTTCACAATATTTCAAGCAGTTCCCATGTGATGTTGTTCCTTTTTGTTAAGGCCTTAAGTAAACACTTTAGAAATTGCATCACTAACACTCCAGAGCATTATTTAAAATAGCAGTAATGAAGTTACACTAACTCGATTTGGCCCACTCTAAATAATATTTTATCTTTTCCACTTGAATACATCTTGTCTACTGCTGCACAAGAGTAATAATATTTTTGTCCCAGACATGAGTGCCTGCATTTTAATTTTCCCTTTACTATTAATTTATCCAAAATAACTATCCAAATAACACATTTATTTTTTAAGCATTTCCCCCTCAAAACCTACTTCAACAGATGACTTGGGCAAAATAAAACCAGTTTAACTATCCCTTTTCTTCCTTTGCACAAGGGTGTCTAATGCAAAAAACAACAACAAAAACATGATTTCTGTAAAATGTTGTTTAGTATGAAAACTTTACACATTTTGTTCAACTGAAGTGTCTAAGTATAATAATAATAAAAAAATGCATGCACTATAAAATTATAAGTATACTAAGCTAAAAATGTTAAAATATTAGAAATGTTATGTAGAATACAATGGTTCCTCCTCCTTCTGCTTTCTACCAACAATTTACACACAACTGCCCTGCTGCCTGAATTTCTATTCATAGTTTCCAGGACTTCCTGTATATGCGCACCCCAACTACAAAGGGGTAGCCCCCCCCAAAGCCCTACATGCACTGGAAGGTACAAAGAACATACGGACAACTTTGTGGGAGCGGAGCTTGGAAGCAATTTCATTTTGGGACACATGCCATGTACAACAAGCAAGTCCCAAAATGAGAACGATCCCATTACAGCACCTTTTGAAAGCCAGTTGACCAATACAACAGAATTTCCTGCAGCACACTTAGACTTTTCTCAACCTTAACCAGTGTTAAGCTTCCCTTCTGGTTACTTTAGTCTAAACTGGCTGAGAGGAAAAGCATAACACTTAAACTCTTTGGGGATTTAAGAGAATGGCATTTCTTATATATTAAACTACTTCAAAACATCCACATGAGGGTGTTTGGGGAAAAAAAAAAAAAAAAACTGCAATCCTATTGCCAGAAAAGTCAACATGCAAGTGGATCATTTACTGTTCTCTCTCCTCCCCTTCTCGTATTTTAATCACTCTGAATTTATCCAGAACTCCATTTGTTTTAGTCAATTATCATTAAGAGCAGGTTCGACAGTAATGTAAGTCTACCAGTAAACCCTTCCTCCCATACTTAAATGAAAAACAAAGTCACCAGCTCTTGGCTGTGCTTTTCCCCAGAGTCAACTATCTAAATTGATGGCCATTTTTGTCCTTCCTTCGGGCCTTTCCCCCAAATCCCCATTCAATCAGAGTTTTTGTTAAATATTTATGATAAAAATGGAACCCTTATTAAGTGGTTTCTTCTAAGTCACAAACATGTGACCACTGTTCACTTATGTCAAAGCCATGGGCATATTCTCTTGTACTGAGGCATTTAGCCAAATTACTCTTTCTCTTTGGCAAGTACAGACTGCTAAAATGGTATATTATGCTTTTCCCATACAGATATTTCTTCTCCAAATAAAGCTATAATACTTGTCCTTCCTCCCCCATACAGCTGGCACAAAATGCTGAGCTGGACATAAGACATGGCAAAAGGAGGAAAAGAAACAGAGCCAGGTAAAGCTACAGGGTTCCCAGAAAATAACAGCAGAGTACTGACTTATTCAATACTGCTTTCAAAAGACAGAAATTGCTCATAGCCAAAGCAGAGGCTTGAGATATGTAAAAACCACAAGCACACGAATGAACCTAATCAATGTTCGCTTGCCTTAACCTTGAAAATAGGCATGCTAAAAGAATGCAAGAGCAGTACATAAGCATTCGACAATATGGATATAGCATAACCAAACCCAGTGCATAGCATTGTACATTAGTCTTTGAGAAATCTGATCAAAGGGGCAGTTGTAGATAGAAGAACTAAATATTAGATAAAGCATGTTACTAATTAATGAATTTACTAAAGTTTTGTTTTAAAGCTGAAAACTTGCCTAATTTGTCAGTTCTCTGAACACTCCACAGCAATCTCCAATTCCCTGATACATACGTACGATAAAACATGTATTCAATTGCAACATTTTTTTTACTGCACCGCATAGTAAAGGGAAGCTGGAACAATGCTTCTCTTCTTGGCTCTTATCCTGTTTATTTTGAAAGTCATGCAGTGCATTTCACATGATGGGCTTGGAATTCAGCAAGGTTTTCTAAAATCAGATTACCATACCCTGTAAGGGAAGAGGAACCATTATAGCTAGGGGTGCAAGCTGCTGACGAAAACTGTTCTCAGAAGAGTCTTTGCTTTCAAACAAGCAAAGAAAAAACAGTAGGAAACAGAATTATTGTCTCCTCATCTACAGTGAATAAATGGCATGATTCTTTCTCTGTCCTTGTTTTTCACACTCAAGTTAATTGAGAGCAAGCTACAAAATAATCGCTCAGTTGCTAAAATGCCCTTATATACTTTGCTGCTAACATTAGCATTAAACTCATAGTTATGTTATCCACTTATCAGTCAGGCACTCTCCAAAACCTAAAACAGAGTGGGGGTACAGTGGTACCATTCAAACCCTACTCACAACAGGTTCAAGTAAAATACAGAAGAAATGTATTGGAACGAAAAACTGACGAAACTTGGAGGCTGTGAACTTGAGTCCTCCTCCAGGTATGGCTGTTTCTGCAGCCAAATCACCCTCTCGATCCTGCTTTTTCACATCACCCCCTTTTTCAGGGGAGGAGGAGAAGAGCATGAGTCTCCAACCCCCTACACTGGTCAAGATGCCCACATCCCTCCATGACCTAATTCTGTCAAGAGGACGTACATTAACTGCTTGCATTGTCTATTTTGAGTGTAATAGGATGGGAAGTTCTCCTACATCTAACTGAATGGGTATATCTAGAGTTGGGCAACCTCCAGTGTGGTGGTCGTGACAAGCAGTGACCTACTCATAGCAAGTCTGTGACCAGAAAAAAAGCTGAAACTCGCAATGCAAATAATGCCATTGTAAATGCTTGCATTTCCATTTATGAGCCTTTTATAGACTGATCTAAAATATCGCCTGTGTGCAAACTGTTTTGCCTCCGCAGAGACATTCATGTGAACGGGGATGGCTCTCACTCCCATAGGTGATAGCTAGATGAGGGTTGCAAGACAGAGCGCTTGCACTGTCGCTGTCTGCGAGCTGCCCAGAGAGGTTGTGGAGTCTCCTTCTCCGGAGATCTTCAAAACCCACTTGGATGCAGTCCTGCGCCACGTGCTCTAGGTGACCCTGCGTGTGCAGGGGGGTTGGACTAGATGACCTCTAGAGGTCCCTTCCAACCTTAAGCATTCTATGATTCTATGATTCTACAGGCTGGGAAATCCAGAACTAAGATGTAAGCTCAATAAGTACACAGGCCAGCAGCAGAATGACTCCATTATTGCCTGCGAGCACGCCAGCACCTCGCACAACCCCGTTGCCATCAATAACGAATTGTTTGCTATAGCAAAAAACAGCAATGCTAAATCAAGCACATAGGAAACTAAATGCCACATCATGGTTTGTCAGGTAATGTCCAGAATCACTCTCCACAAAACAAAGGGCAGCCTGATTTGCTCAGCATCAACTCCAGGCAGGCACATTATCACACACAAAGGCTAGGAAGTAAGAAATCATAGCACACTTGCCACATAACTAATTGCCAGATAAAAAATGTATTCCATCAACCAAAAATCATCTTATATACTCAACATAGGAGAAGAATGGAGATTAACAGGAATTATTAAATATGCACATAATTAATATGATCTGCATTTAGACAACAAATGTCAGTGGAGATGGTTATAAAGGCACCTCTCCCCAAACAGATTTTCCTTCGTTTTCTGCAGGAGTATCAAACTAGCATTTCTCTATTTCAGAGATGATTAAGTCCCCAGCATTTCAAGGTTTCCCAAAAATGAATGAAGAAATGTTTGAGTCAATTAAATAATTTAATTTCAATACATTAAAACTCTCCTGTTGTGATTTTTATTTTCAGAATGTTTTAATATATGCTATTAAGAACATCATCTTAAAATATCACATCACAATAAAATATCGAAGCACTCCAGCTCAAGGCTATCAGAATGAGTTGTTTGTATAGATTAAAAGTGTTCTTTTTAATTTAATTTTCAAATGAAGTTTCATGAAGATTGATTATAACACTACGCTGTCTGTTAATAAAAACGTTTTATCAAAATAGTGCCCACCCTATTTCAAAGATGTAGAGGAAAGAACACTACCATCTTTTAGGAGGCTAAGAATCAAAGTAAAATCTCCTTTCCTTCCTATATTGCAACTACCAATTTTAGGATATCCATAAGCTATCAATCAAGTCCTAAACATTTGAGCTCCATGGGTATTTACAGTTACAAATACAGTTCTGATAGAAATACAAGTAGCATAACCCCTCCGAACACACCTGCTTTTCCCACATTTCATTTCCCCTCTGCCGGCACACAGAACCAACCAGAGGCCAGGAAAGAGGTGAAAACCCCAGGTGAGCTCCAGCTTGAATCCAAATATCTAGTCATTGTCTAGTCACTCAGCCCCATATCTGGGTCCTTAGCGTGAAAGAGAGTCCTACTATGGGCACATGCAAGTCAGGCCACAGTAGGATGTTGTGTCCTGTTTCTCCCAATACTGTGCTCAAAACCAAGACCCTGCTTTCCAAATAGAGTAGCTCAAGGATCATATAGGCTTCCTCCTTATCTGTGGATTGCTAAGGTGATGGTCAAGCATTTATTCTCTACTTTATCTCCATCTGCTGACTGCAAGGACTGATTTGCTGTGTTGAAGGAAAGCAGAATTCTGACATTAAATTCTGTAATTTTGGCATTAAACTTTCATTGCTTATATCAAATGTAAATATTCATAAGGCAACAAGCACAACCACAAATGACCACTGAAGAGCTTATAAAACACTCAGCTAAAGAAATTTAAAGAAACTGGGGATTTTCAATGAGCAGAACAGTCTTGACAATCATTGGCTTTATAGAAGGCAGCATCATAAATAATTATCACACGCCAGGAGCCACAGATAGGAAAGATGAGCTGTACAGGCAGCTTATTTTCCCACAGCCTTCAAACACTGCATCAACAAATGTACAACAAAGCAATTCTTGCTACAGAAAGCAGTTGAAGAGTGGCCCAGGTTCCTCAACAGTGGCACATCTCCAACATGGACTCATGGTGGTGAGCCCAGTTCTGCAGTGCATTCCTACTTTATTATGTGCTTCTCACCACTGGTCTTGCTCCAGAAACCTGGGTTAGAAAGAGAAGGATGGATGTGTAGCACTGCACTCCTTTCTACCACCTGTTTAAGGTTAAGGTCTACCCTGGCACAAATGGTAGGAAATTAGACAGAATTTCAGCCAGAAAATTATACAGCACATAACACCTATTTCCTACGTGCTCTAGGTGTCCCTGCTTAAGCAGGGGGTTGGACTAGATGATCTTTACAGGTCCCTTCCAACCTTATCCGTCCTGTGATTCTGTAAACGTTAGTTGCGAATTTCTTACCACTGTGTTACTAAAAGTAGTGGCATAAAAGTCCTCATTTATATTACATGAGATCTCTTCATTTCTCCATTATACGAAATGCATACATAACTCCATGCTAGTTTAAAAAAACATAGTGGGGGAAACTAAAGCAAAATATCTGTGATCAACTCCCTTAATTTTTGGCATACTTGTCATTCATTACTCAAACCAATCCACCTAGTTTTTCTGCCATTTTGTGCTCATGGATCATAGATCTAGTTGAAATAAATATTTTATTATTATTTATTTATTATTTATTTATTTTATTTATTTTATTTTTAAGATTTCTATTTGTGGTATTTTAGCGATACTGACCTTTAATTGTACTTTGCACAAATCCTCAGACCTTCATGCTTGCCAAGATCTAATTGGCAAACATACGTTTTCCTTTTTCAACAACTCATCACATTGAAGAATCCTAATGGGCATGCAAGAAATGACAAAAAATAGAGCACCCATTGCTGCCTGACAAACAAAATCCATATCCTTATCCACTTAACACTTCTGCGCAATTGGATTTTTTTTTTCTTACCACTACATGTAGGAGTAGTTGGTGTGGTTTAGACTCAAGTCTATTCAAGAATCTCCTAAAATTTAAGAGTACTCTTATGCATGTTAAAAATAATGGAGACTGATTTCTCTTTTATGCCTCCCCTGTGATACTAGAAGTTAACCCCTGGGTAGATTCTCTGATATTTAATAAGGACACTGCATCCTCATTGCAATATTCCTTCAGTTAAGGTGGAAACAGATTTCTAGCTGCCCCCCACCCCACCTCCTTTTTTAAAAAAATATATAAGCAAAATTTCCAGAAATGTCAGCATCTCTGGGACCCCTACTTATCTGTAAAATTTGATTGAAATTAATCAAGAAATTAAAAATATATGGACGAGTGGGGAAAACAAGTAAATATACATTGTAAGCCCACGTGTACACATACACACACACGCATGATATGATTACAGAAGCCTCAGAAATGAGGCAAAATCATGAGCATCTCATTTAATGAGTGCCATGCTAGACTCCAGCCTTCCATGAACTGCTAGATCTTTAAATGATAGTTTGAAGCATGTGTTCTAAGCACTGTCTCCTGTAAGTGAGTTCATTGGCAGGAAAGTTACCTTTTACTCTCATTTTTGTGAGTCTTTTTCACTAATGATAGGAAATCTTCGGAGCAAACAATCCTTTCTTGACTGTATGCACAAAAGTTTCTCTTTCCAGCAAAACTTTCATTCTACTTTTTAGCACAGGCTACTTCCCAACAGGCCTCAAAAACTCATTGAAAGTCCTCTCAGTACAGAAGTCAGTTGCCCAGCTCAATTTTGGATACATGCCTTTTCTCTGCATTCAGTTACCCTCTTCCATCAGGGCAAAAGGACACGAGCAGATTCTCTCAAAGCCCTGTGAGAATCTCAGCTTTCCCTCTTCCCTGTGCTATTCAATGTTAAATGCTGTACTGAAGGGGAGCTTTTTTCCTTAATGACCTCCAACCTTGACAAGAGCTTCAGCTGAATCCTAATAAAACAGGGAGGGTCCTCAAATTTTAGACTCTGCAGCTTGCAGACCTCAAACTACAAGTCTATCCTGAGAACTGATTGTCATTTATCTCTGAGCTCCATTTCCTAATTTTGAGCATCTGACAGAACAAAAGAAAACAGATTATGATTTGCTGGAATTACCTGCCATCTTTCCAGTCCAAGAGATTTAAAAACTATCTGGAAAGATAGTGCTTGTGCACAAAAATGAACACGTTCCAACTTCGTAGGATGCGATGAGGAGGAAGGGAAATTGATGAATGAGGAAGAAGCACAGAAAGGAAAAGGAAACAGAGGGTTGCTAGGTTTTCATTCTTTTCTTCTGCCTGAATATGAAGACACTAGAGAAGATAAATGAAGACTTGAAGACACAAAACCTACTTTTCCCTAGGCATACATCTACAGCAGCACACTTAAGACAGTTGTTTTGTTCAAAGAATGTTCTCTTTTACAGAAGAACTCCCTATTTTTCATGAGAAAAAGGACTTAAAAATTGAAGTTGTGAGCACAATACTGTCACTGGTGGTTACCCACAAGTTAAAATTTATGCACCACAAGGAAATATGTAAAACTATATTTTCCACTGAAATTCTATATTCTGTGTTCTATGGCTTTCACACTAGACCTTAGCTCTGCACCTCAGAAGGGCTAAATAGCCTTTTTTTTTTTTTTAAATCATGTCCTGTCTTGCTCAAGATAATTTACATGCCACTAGCTGCTATACTATATTTTTACTTTCTGTGTCTCTAATGAGCTGGAATATAGGAGAAATGGGAAAGACACCCAACTCTAGGAATTTCTGCCTATCTAGACGTTGAGACAAAAACGTAACTCTGAAACTTCATTTGCTAGGAAACATGAATATGATTAGTACATGTAACTATAGTGAAATAATAAGCTTAAACTTCTCCTCCACGAATTTCCAAGACTGATGATAATGAGCTTTACAGCCTTTCTATCAGGCTCAGAAAGATTAACAGAGGGAAAGGGTATATTTCTTTAAGAGAAAAAAAGTCAATGGAACAGAATGCCCCTGCTCCCCCTCGCTCCATATCTACTTGAGCATGCTACCCAATGCAGATGCGGAAGAGTTTGAGACACCACTGTTGCGTGTCAACCACTGTATCCAAACTAGGAAGTGTTGGCATGGCACATTGGCAAAATTCAGTCTTCATATTAAATATCAGCTGCAATTCTGAGTGACTCTCCTTGCATCATTAGAAACAGGTAATTCTTGATTTTTGATTTCTTAGTATCAGGAAGCAATAACTCCTGCTGAAGAACCTTCCTTCTTTCCATAACTGCTTGCAGTTTTGCTAGTTCAGGCAGCTGTATTTGGCATAAATGGTAAAATTCGAGGTGAGGCCATCACAGTTCAGATGAAAAATAGGCAGAAATTAAGAGCTTACATTCAAAATTGCATTGCGGGCACACAGTCACTATCTATCCAATTTAGACACCCTAAATATTTTTTTTGCTGCAAGTTTTCACATTTCATTGCAAAAGTCTAGGCATTCAAAAACTTGTTCCTGCCTATACCCAAAGATACCATCCATCTTTGCTAAACTCAGCATCAGTCGAGGTACTCTTCTTTCGCATCAGGCAGCCCAGAGTTTGCAAAGCAGGTGACTCAAGCCAAACCATGCCAAAAAGCCACCAAGCAAAATGCATCACAGCACCAAATTTTAACAGAATTGCAGCAGCCTAAGACTTTTTCATTCACAAACATGACAAGGAAAGAGGCTTTCTATCACTAAGCCATTGCCTGTGACGGTCTAAAACACTTCTAGGAATAGCAACTCAAATCTAGGTCTCCCTTCCTCAAGCTGCATGTCTTATTCCTAAATATTAAAGTTCCTGCTCTCTTTCTCCATCTGAAATTTCCTCCATTAGTTCTTTTGAATAACACAGACTACTCTCAACAGGAAAGATGAAGAATGCTCTCCATTAATATGTCAAATGGTATTGAAAACAATTTACCAACAAGACGACAATGTGGAGTCTTTTACGTAGCTTATTTTCTGTTAGAAACGATCCTAAATTCTCATCCATCCATGCGAAAAGTTCAAAACATCCATTCTCATCCACCCAAACATCAATACATTTGTCTGCCTTTGAGTGTGCATTTTTACACTGTTTTTCCATAGTGTTTTTTTTTTTAAGATATCTACTATGTAAACCTAAAGCCCTCTATACCATCAAAATATGTTACATCTAAGGTGTTGAATATGATCCAAAGAGCAGCAAGAGAAAACCATCTCCCCCAAAGGAGGTGCTGAACATGTGCTGACTAGCTCAGTTTGAAAAAAATATATATGTATATATCTCGCATCAATCATAGTTCCAAACATGTCTTTCCTTTTAGGGAAAGCATTTTTTAAAAACCATATTTAATTCTTCATTTCTATTTTTCTCATCAAAAGAGAGACCACCAAAATTAATGCATCTGTTCTATTGTTTGTTCTATTGGTCAGCAGTTTCCAGGGCAAAAGGTTCTTGCAATCCTTCTTTTTCTCTCTTTTGGACAACGGAAACTCTCCTGGGCCATCAGCTCTCTGTCAAAGCTGAGTTTTTTTAGCTCAGTTCAATATCCTGCTAACAGCTTTCCTGGACGATGTTCCCAGACTTCCTTAGCATTTTCTACTTGTTCTCTTACTGAAGATCTGAAATGATTTTAACCTGATGATGGATATTATCGTCTTTTTTGTTTTTCTCAGGTCCTAGTATAAATTGTGTCATTTTGCATCTCTCACACATCTAATGTATGCTTTCAGCACATGTAACCTTACTTCTGTAAATTTTCTCCTTCTCTTTTAACCCTTCAGCGCCTCTGGCTTCTCATTTATTGCTAACACACAACTTGTGATGATATGTTAGACAGTGTAACAGCATCTATCTTAAGCCATCCGGTTTGCTTTTAGATCAATAGCCTATTCATCTTCTATTACATTGATGCCTGTAGCTGCTAGAAAAATGCTCACAATGAATATCACCCTTTTGTCCTTTTTGCACATGCTACCCCGCTGATGACAAACTCTTGCTGCATTTCTTGCACACTTTCCCATATGCTCAGGACACTGAGAAAGGGCTACTGCCAGCTGCCACAGCGGAATTTGTTTTGCTGGAATCCAACTTCCCATTTCTGCTGCCACAGGACTCCTTCTATCCTGTGTTAGTAATTGCTACCCATACTTAAACAACGCATTCATATCTCCAGACTCTACAAGACTAAAGCAGAGCTGTTGGAAGCCACCATAGGTGAATATTTTGGTACCACACTCACAGAAATACTGATCACATTCACAAGAACAGTTGTACTGCTGGATTCTGGAAGAAGAAAAACAATTCAGCCTTCTAGTTATGCTACTAGCTTCAAAGTTATAAGATTTCAAAATACAAGTAAGATGATTTTAACTTTTAGCATTCTCATCTTTCAAGTTTCATTCTACAAATTCATGGACTAGATTTTTCAAAAGATGAGAGGTTCACATCACTTCCTGATGTAAAGGGTAGGGAAGGGGAATGGATCAAACAAAATTTATGAAACCCATCAGACGATTGTAAGCATTGAGGAAATGGAGACCTACATGGAATTTGGAGCTTATTTTCAATATTCTACCCGTTCTTTAACGTCTTTACTAGATAAAAACAAACTTGTGTTGCTCCACAAAGATAATCAAGAACAACCTATGCTGTCATCTTCTGAATGGGCAGGACTGCCATTTCCTCTTTTGCAAATATTTTCACCATACCTTTCATTGAAAAGATACCAGTTCCAAGTGTCTTGGTTTGCTTTCTATTCAGTTCAGCAATGAGGAATTAATATCACCTGCAGTTGGGAGGCACTGTCATTTTGTTGCATGAACCATACAGATAGGCAAGAGCAGTTTGTCTTCCACATGTCTTACACGCTGTGCTCCAGTAGACACTCGCATCTTAAGTCATCTTTTTGTAAAACATGAAATAAAAAAAAAATTCTTTAGTATTTTCACACTTCTGTGCTACATTTAACATATGTATTTTGCTAGAAAAGCAAAGGCCAATCAATAAATATTTCTAAATTATTTGCTACCAGTAAAAATAGGTATTTTGTTATCTGTTGCTTCCACCCTTGGGAGGTGACTGTTCATAGCAGGGATGCAGGTCTGAGCATTGTCTTAACTACTTATGGTAACAAATCTTTCTAGTAAGAGGCCTTTGTTCCCATAACAACTGTCTAATAATTTTCTAAATAACATTTATGTGATAAACAAGCCTAGAAATCATTGTTGACTCACATTTGAAGAAATACTATACATTTTGTGCTGCACTCTGAGGCAGCAGTTGCACCGTGCAACTCTGAGGTTTCTTATTTCACAACAGGAGCTACTCAATCTTCTCCAAGAGGTAATAGGATCAAGCAATTTCCCCAGGCATCACAGAATATTCAACACAACTCACTTTAATGTGATCAGGATAAAGGCAACATCCTCTGCATCTGTCACCATACTACGCATTCACAATTAATTAAGAAATGCATCTGGAAGCAGTGCCTCATTTTAAAAGGTTCTCTGAAGGAAAGAGAAATAAGAAAAAGGCAGCCAAGCACACAAACAATTCCTACAACTTTAAAAATTAATTTAGAAAAATTAATATAGGTATCAAAATGAAATAAAAATCCTGAGTTCCACACAAGCCGGAGGAACAAGCTGGTCTATTTCTTGACATTTCTTTTTAAGGCTAGTACGTGCAATCATATCAGGCATTCAAATGAAGCAGAAACACAACACATTTGCCACAGGGTAAAAGGGGCACTGACAACATGGCACAACCCAGTGACAGAGGAAGACAGATGGAAATACAGATTCCCCTCACTTCATCATTATGGCTAGGCTTTGCAAACAAGGATATGGGAAGAGCTTTACCCACATTTGCTGCAAGCACACCGATGGCTAAAAAGACCGACGCGGGAAAGGCAAGTCCAGTTGCAAAAGGCACAGCGGAAGGTCTCCTTAGGCAGTATCGGCAAGGCCCAGCTCTTACCAACCTCCACCTCAGGAAGACTTCCATCATCCCCACATCACCACAGGCAAATCAGAGCTTAAGCCAGTCCAAAAGTTCAACTATCTAGGAAGCATCATTTCCTTGGATGGCAAGATTGACAATGAGATAGACAACAGGTTAGCCAAGGCATACAGAGCTTTCAGAAAACTTCATAAAAGAGTCTTGTGCAATAAACACCTGAAGAGAAGTACAAAGATTATTGTCTATAGAGTCATTGTACTGTCTACTCTGTTATGTGGGTCTGAATCATGGGTCATCTACCGCCACCACCTGCGACTCCTCAAACACTTCCATCAGCGCTGCCTCTGTACAATCCTAAACTTTCATTGGACTGATTACGTGATTAATGTGGCTGTCCTTGAACAGGCAGGTGACCCCCTGCCTTGAACAGGCAGGGGTCACAGTATCGAGGCCATACTGCTGAGAATGCAGCTGT
This sequence comes from Tinamus guttatus, assembly GCF_059628265.1. Taxonomy (NCBI): domain Eukaryota; kingdom Metazoa; phylum Chordata; class Aves; order Tinamiformes; family Tinamidae; genus Tinamus; species Tinamus guttatus. Next base: position 469,102 of record NW_028288725.1, on the reverse strand, counting down.
GCTGGGCAGGGCAGGTCTCCAGCATGGAAGATCACTGCCTCCCTAAGATTGTGCTCTATGGTGAACTCCCCTCACTTACTGTCTTGAAAAATAGCACTTTGGTAAGACTTTACTGACTGGAAGGTTAGGGATGACAGCATTTTCTTGGTTTGCTCTTAAAATCTGTGCTAAAATCAGTAAGAAGTTGAACTTCCAATTCCCACATTTCTGTGCATCTTTTATGGGGAACATGCTGAGCTTTTTACAAGTACTGTGGAGATCTCAGATAACCTGCTTCTATCTTTATAATTGTATCTTTGTAACTGTTTCCATTTTGTAGTGAAAACGATAGATTATTACAAAAGGACATAAAAGAATGAAGATACAAAAGTACTGTGTATTAAAAGAGCAATATCAGCATCTTTATGCAATGGAATGATTAATAGGCAAGTGGTTGAATTATTTCACCTTAAGAAGAGATTTCCATTTTTTCCCTATGAAGTTCAATAATTAATTCTTCTCATAATCTTCTGAAGCCAATATCCCAGAATCAGCATTTGAGTTTTGAATAGAAACCCTGTGAGGAAACGCTTCATTTTAGGGACAAAGTTTAAGGAAATTCAAGCTTTCAATGCAATTGTTTTAAATAGGCAGAATATACTCAAATACCTACACAAGTTGAAAGATCTGTTTTCACAATTCTATGCCCAAAAGGTACCATTCCATTTTATGTAGTTTGTCACAATCAGAGTGCACAGAGCTGTCTCCACATGAGATCACTTCACACAGCTTCAGTTCTATAGGATACATCCCTAACAGGTCTTACGACCAATCTTTCTCCTTTAAATGCCATGCAACTTTTCTATAAGTGTGAGATCAGTTCCTGTCTATGTCAATATATTCCATTAGCTCATGGGTTGTAACTGGATATATAAAAATCTTTTATCATGACAAAATAATTAATATTCATAAAAACAAGTAAATCTGAGTTAATTACTGCCCTACTAATCTCAGCTGGAATCACTGTTACTTGAACAGTGGTTAATGGCCCTCAATAAATAAACACATACTTTGCCACACAATCCATAAAAATATTTCAGTCTGCCTAGAGTTTAGAAAGCAACTTTGAACTAGTTTTGTAGCTGATAAACGCATTTACTCTATGTGTATATTTTATAAGTTCATTATGCTACGTCTCTAGACCCAAATGTGCTCTTGACAGATAAATCACTTTACAATAGGTAAGGGAGAACATTTCATATCCAAGTGTTTCGTGGATTGTCACCCAGTGTCAGCTAACGGCTGTGTTTTGAAAGAAATACCTATGAGCTAATTCTTGCAGCCAATCTCCAGCAAGTTGCATGTTTCCCATAGCAAGGTGAAGCTTCACTTACTGTCATCCATCCTCACCTCCTATCACCAGTCACTGAGCCATCATTTCACTCTCTTTCCATATGTTGTTCCTACTGGCATGAACTCAATATACATGTTATTATCATCCTGTACCTCAGTCTTTGAGCTCCTGCTTTCATTAATTGATGAGTAGATGGGTTAGAGGAGAATAAATGAAACCAGACTGTATCATTTGCATAGTACAAGAGTAGGAAATATGGAAGATAAACATTTATGAGTTAGCTTGCAGCAAACATGAATTAAGCTCAAAAGAGAGAGGAAGTTTCTCTTAAGACTTAATGCTTTAGACCTACTTTGTTGCTTAGCATTGGGAAATCAAATTCTGAAGTCCTTCCCACTGTACAACTGTTTTGGGCAGCACTTTTCTCCTCCCCCCCACCCCATGAACAGCACCTTCGAAGTTGTGATCACAGGATCCATAATTAGAGAAAAATTGTGAATTATTAAAAGCTAGGAAAAGCAAGTTTGTTCTAACCAGACAAATGCACCACTCTATCCAGGTGCAACACACAAATAACCTCCCACTCTAAATTAAAGAAACAGTAAGTTCATACTGGGAGAGACGAGAAGAGGAAACAAGTGGAAGTGAGCCAAGATGCATCTAATGTCAGATCACAGAGTTATCTCAAATATCCAACATTTCAACTATGCTTAAGCACCATAGAAGCCTCCCATTTCCAAAACCACCAAGTAACACAAAAAGACTATACCAAACTGTTTATGTCACCTTAGCCCATCTATGAGGAAAGATGTTTGTCTATGCTGGTACTCTACTACCACACAACCGTAAGACCATCGTTATTGTTGACATCTAAGGTACTACTGACCTACTGAACTACTTCAACTCATGTCCTCAGTAACACAGCCTATGTGTGCACATCAAATCCATGCTGTGCACTGTTTTTATTTTTCTCAAACACTGAATTACAGCTCTGGTACAACACCCTGAACATCAGGTATACTCTCTAATGAGCATTATTTCATCTGAGGTAGGAAATTACGGCTTTTCAGACTCATGTGTTTCTCCAGAGTATAAAACACTATCATCAGCCTTATCCAAAATTCACTCACTCCTTACTGAATAAGCAGAAAACATCTTCCTGCCAGAATAATTCTGAAAACATCAGTGATTATTTTCACAGTTTTTGAGCTTTTAAGACTCTGAAAGTCTCTCTGACATTTGCACTTGCAGCTTTCAATGATTAAAAAATGCATGAAGAGATAATATGAGACACAGGAATATTTTGAAATGGCATAATTGTTAATTTAAACTGTATGTAATCAAATCATTTATTTAACCACATACAATAGTGGGATCTTAAAAGATGTCTATACATACTGCTAAATATAATTACTGGATGGCACATGCCCTCAGCTCTGCACTTGCAGTTCCTTTTTCTGAGTAGCACTAGCATATGTTTTTTATTAATACATTAAAATATAGATTAGAAATAATGTCAAGAGCTTTTACTATTATTACTATTATTACATCAAACACAAATCAGAGGTTCATATGAAATCTTCTGAGTTCTGAGGAACTGGGCATGTATGTGTCCTTTAAGCATTTAAAAAATGCTTAAAAAAGCAAAAAATATTGCAAATCTTCACCAATTCTGTTTAAAATGCATTCTCATGGCACTTCTACTCACCAATTCTGATTAGTTATTATACATGATGCCTTGATTGTGATAAAAGCCAACAAACTGGGAAGCAGCAAAGAAAGGTCAATGTGCTTCTATGTTCTTTACTAGCATCAGTCTAGAGTTCAAAAATACGATAATAAAAATTAATCCAAAAACCAAACTTAATTAATTTTCGACTTGATGCTTCTTCAAAGGTTCATACTCAAGTTGATACACAGCAATTCTCTTTGGTTTTAGGTTTTTGTGTATGTACATCCTGAAAATACAGCTCTCACTCTGGAGGGCTGCTGTGAGGATGTGAAAGGATGAAGCAGCGGGAATCTCTGGAAAATCTCTGATCCTGAAAGCTGCTGGAATTTGAGACAGGGGAAGGAGGGACTAAGCTGAAGTTGATATACCAACACTTATTTAGCAGCATTTGCTATTTGAGGACTCTGTCTGTTGGCTATGATGAAGAGAGGTATGAGGAACATGCTGTGCCACTACTGATGCTTCTTGCTTCCTGCTAAGGAGGAGTTGTGACCACCACTGCTACCTTGGTATAGCACCTGCACTCTGCAACCTTCCCAGAAAGGGAAAAATAGCCACCTTGCCTATCCAGCAAAGCTCCTATTTAGTAGAGCTTTATAAGGAGCTATTCACAGTGGACAAACTAATTCAAATTATTTTTCCCTAGCAAATATTTTTCCCAGCCTCGAAGTTCTGAGGTGTCTTAACTTAAACTTGTAATATTTCACATTATTTGCACATTTAACCTGATTTATCTTAGAAATCACTCAGTGATTTTAAGAATAACTCAAATGATTGTCAGTCAGTGTAACAAAATCTTAAGTTTTTGTCCTAAATTTCTGAATGGATTTTCTAATTTCAAATCTTGACAGCTTGAGTCCTCCTATAACTGAGACTTTACTAAAAAAGTCAGAACATAACTGATGTTACTACCTGCAGTTCTCAGCTCTGGTTTATTCTCCCACCAATACATTTTGACTTTTTGGAAGCTCACGGAAAGATGGCTAAAATGAGAATTTCTAGGAATCACCAAAAAAAAAAAAAAAAAAAAAGTTAATGCAAATTTTTCAGCTATGTTCTTTTCAAACCTAAGTGATATTGGTACCTGCATGATATCCAAGATTTGCCTCATGACATTTAAATGCTTAGTGTTGACAACAATTTTAACACAAGTGGCAAGCGGAGTTTCAAGCCTGTGGAAATCACAAGCTTCCTGAAAAAGCAAAAGTACAGCACTTTGCAATACCTTTATCTAGCAACACTTACCGTTATTTGTGATGTGATGTCAACCCATCATTTCTGCTGACTTCAGTGGAGTTCATGATTTTCCTATCCTTCTGTTGCTCTTGGGTGCTTCTCACTGACAGCCAGCTTTGAGATTCAGGATTCATTTGCTGCTTAGCTCAAAGACTTCCCATCCACTGGGAACAACGAAACAAAAACAAAGAAAGGAACAAAAAAAGCTAAAAGTGGCAGGCAGAACTGGTAAGTGCTATTCTGTGAGGTGATTAGTGGATGAAGTAAGAAAACCCACAAAGACAACACAGCAAAAAATGCTGCTTTGTATCTGTCCTTTGGCCTGTTCTTCACATTATGAAGCCATCCATACTTTAAATCCTCCCCTTCTTGAATGAAAGTCAAGTAAATAAGCACAATTTCTGCACCAAAAGAGTCATTGCTAAAGTAAATTATGGATTTTCAATGAATACATTTGCAAGCCTCCAGAGATAGTCTTGAATTTTGGTAGTGTTAAGGGTCTGCTAGCTGCACTGACTGCAACCTTTGCCTTCCATCTCTTTTGTTTCTTAACAAACTCACAAGGTCTTGTGGAGATCTGTAATAACTGTTGAGATTTAGCACTGATATGCATCATTTGCATGATTATTTCATTATTTTCATGCATGCAACCCTCTATGAGAATTGTCTTGTGTGGCACAGGGTTTGTCAGTATAAAATCCCAGGGTACACACCTATTTAAAGATGACACACTTCATTAGCTTTCATTTGATATCTACTTGTGCTGCAGACAGATTAAGGAAAAAAAAGAAAAAAAATCCACACACACATTACATAATTAGCTCTGATTTTATTGATTGGCTGTTGATGTGTGCTACTAACAGCAAATTTCATAAGCCTAGTACAGAAAAGACTGCAATCATTGTGCAACAAATTTGGGAAGAGACTGCCACCTACAGACTAAAAATGACATAACACCGAATACCTATAGGCTAAGAAACTGCCAGGTAGGCAAGAAGAGCTTGCCCTGCCAGATTTTTGCTGCTGCTACAATTTATAAATAACGCTACCTAGAAATTTAATGGACATATGAAGCTACGCATTCTTCATATCATGATTTTTATAAATGCTAATGTAAAAATGATCAAGTTAACCCACCTTAAAACCATAACGTTGGATGAAAGTCTTTTCCAAAAATATGTGAACTTAAATGCACTTGTACCACACGTAAAACTTGCCTTTAAAAAGGAAGAAGTGAAAAAGTGAATGTTTTTAATGCCTTGAATATAGCCTTTGAGCACTCATTATGGCTGCAGAACCAGGTGTCGATTGCCACCATAGGCTGCTGGTGGCCTGTGATGTCTTTGGCTGCTGCATAGGCGTCACATAGGCCGCAGGGCTTAGGCAGTAATCTGCGCCAGGTCCATTCCACCTACACAAGATGGAGCACCTACACAAGATGGGTCTTGGCTTGGTTTGCAAGCAGAGCAAGTCAATGTGGCATGTGGCCCCCTCCTCAGCCGGGTACTAATGCGCCCCACTCCAGGGATAATGCTAAATTATGGTGTGTGGGTTCCCACTTGGGATCCAGCTGATATAGAGACAAAACACTGTTACAGATCTTCACGTCAGTGTAACCTATAGCAGTTTTCAGCTGAAGCAGCAGCTGCTGATGGAAGAGGCATTTTTCTGTTCTCCCTTTCTCTCCAAGAAGGGAAAGAAGAAAGTGAAGTAGTGATGCGATCCAGTATCGATTTAGTTGGCTCCAGCTAGTATATTTACGACTGGCATCACTAGAGTGTGAATGGAAGACACAGTCATGTAGCATTAAGGATGTTTTTCAAAGTATTTGATAGAAATACAGAATACCTTGAAAAGCTTCTAGACAAGAAGCATGATTCTTGCAATAAAGGAACATTTTTTTGCAGTTCCACTTTCTCTGGATCAGTGAAAACTACACTAAGCATCACATGGCATGTGAAGAAGAATTTAAGAAGATTTTTCCCAGGGCTTGATTTCTCTGAGAGTTCTGTTCCTCTTCCTCTCATTTAGTGACTGGACAATTTACACGAGAGTCTCCCTCACTGAATTCTCAAATGCCAAACCAGAAATAGGAATCAAACTGCCACAGATTCTGCCTTTCGCTGGGGACAGTGCAGGGACAGAATGAGAAATGGAAAGAAAAGTGACCTGATCTGGAATTTCTCGCACCTTTGTAAGCAAGCTAGTGCAATGTGATAGCTGGCCAGAGGGACTCAATCACTGCAGACCACTAATAGCCCCATCACCCACAGACAACTAATCACCCTCACAAGATGAGTGAATGGTCTCTATGCATTATCCAGTGACAGGTAATTCAAAATCATCAGCGTTTGGGTCAAATGTAACAACATTTCTGGTCACTGTGCAAGAATCATCCTGATAACAGCTCTTCGTTCCAGGGCTTTCTGTGCTGTTTATGATGGTGTTTAGCACTACCTTTCCTGTGTAAGCACAATCATCCACCGCATTTGATTCATACAGTAGGAGCCACTGAACTGTGATCAACCTGAATAAGCAGTTAGCCTATAAAAAGCTCTTTAGAGCAAAACCAGAACGAAACAAACACATTCAAGGAGCATTTCAAAGACAATAGAAATGATACACGGAGTAAAAACACCAGAGTAATCCCCTGTGAAATTTATATGTACATTAGCATTTCATTTTTTCTTAATCCTTATGTGCAAACTTCACATTAAGAACAAAGTCCATAAAATTTCCCCTCTTAGTTAAAACCAAGCAAAGAGAGAACTATGAAAACATAAGCTGATATTTCTACTAACAATGAGAATAAGTATTTTCTTCCAAATTCAGAACAGTAGCTTCCGTTCAAGGTGTCATTCCCTAAAGAGCTGCACAGACCCTGGAACGACTTCTTAACAGAGGACAGTTATAGCGCCAGGTAAAATGTTGTCCCAAGGATAGCTCTATGTGCAGCACCCACTGATAAGGTTTGGCACTTGTCCCAGTTAAGGGGCCTATGAATATATTTAGCTAGAACATCTGCTGTATAAATACTGTATGAGTATCTGTATATGATCTTCCACTTGGAATAACTCTAACTTTACCAAATAGCAATGTTACACCATTTCCCCTACCTATTTGCATGGGCATGACCACAGATGGTCAAATTAAATTATAAATAACAGACAACAGCTTTATTCGCATGCCTGCTAGGGTGCACAAACTAAACTCAAAAGCTCTACTTGACATTTGGAGAAAGACTTGCCCAAAACTATGCAAAGTGATTTACTATGGTGAAAATGTGGTGGTACTACAACTCCTGAAATGTATTTCTCCTGTCACATCGTAAAGCCAACGGTGACATAAGTCCAAACAAATTAAGTATCATCAATTGTATTAGCCTTTTGCCATTGCACTGCTGTCTCTTGAACACAGTTCAGACTAAATTCCTTGGGGTACCATTAACTACACTATATTTCTGGAAATTACTCAAATTACAATTTCGTTATCTTCATTTAATTTGGAAGAAAGAAGTAAAAATCCACTGGGCTAGCCAGAAAGTTATCATTTTGTATGCGGTACGGAAGTAGGATACATTTACAAAATGAGAAGTGGAATTATATACATGTGTTACAGACACAACAGTTGACTCAGTGATCATTTTCAGGCAACTGGAACTGCACAAGCAAGTCTTGCTTCTGCCATAGAAAATATGTTGAACTTGTAAGTGAACCAAATGAGAGGTGTGAACTGTTCAGATGCATCCCAGAAACTAGCTTTTGCTCACATCAGAGTCATTCTAGTCACTGTATTATAGCAAAATCACCTGCAAACATCAAAACACATCAAACTAGGGCTGAAATGGGCCACTTATTCTATATACAAAAACATTTCTTCTGAAACCATGTCTTCCGCCTACATAAATCTTCAAGTAATAAAGATACAGGGCATAGGACATAGTAGAGAGAGTTGGAGGCAGAAGTAGCTCTGACATGGCAAAGGGGGAAGGTTCAAAGAAGAGTCCTAGCAGCTGATCAGTGCAACTATACGGGTTTTCCCCTCACCTTGGTCACCCACTAGTGACATTGAGCAGTGAAGCAAGGTCAGCAATTTGAGGAACTGAGGACCACAGGTAACACTCTTTAGTGAAAAGGATATCAGAGAGCTCTTGGTTGCCTTAGTATAGCTTCCTGTGACAACTCCTGCGAACCCCAGAAACTTGCAGTCTTGCCAACAACCAGAAACCAACCTGATCGTAACAGGCCGCTTATGGATTATCATCTACAGCACAATTCTGTGCTTCTCTAGTAGCATAAACATGTGACCCTTTTCTTTACAGCACAGCAAATAGTTCCCACCTAATTTTCTTGTCTTTGTCCTAGTTCTGAAATAAAAACTCAGTGTGGTCCTTCCACTAGTCACTCATGTGACCCAGTAACTACAGGACATCGTTCAGAGCAAGCTTGACAGGGCTTGAACACACACACTTCTGAGAAAAAGAAGATGCTCAGTGCATCTGCAAGGGCTAGCAAAAATGTAAAGCTAGGACTACGTGGTATAGTATATAGCAACATGCTGCACCTGGTACTGATAAGCAGCTTTAAAGAAACCTGAGGCAATGTTCCATAGCCAAGCCCTCAGGATGGCAGCCCCTCAGTTCAGCTACTCAGCAAAGAGTGTGCAAGTCTCAGAGCATCACTGAAGCAAATCTCAGACTCTTTGGCAAAGACTGCCTTATGACACTAGCCAGTGGAGCAGAGACATACCAACTAAATTTCCAAGTGTCCTGTATGCAAAACCCTAATCTGCAAGATCGACACAGCTGAAAAGCATTAATATTGGGGCAAAGGAGAAGGGACAGGAAAGAGATGAAATCCAGGGCTGCAAAATAGTTCCCTTTCACAGCATGTCTACAAATGGAACAATTTCCTATGTGCAGTTTTATCGTATGTCATATATAGAACAGGTTATATATTAACCCCACGTTACCTTTACTGGAAGCATTTCATTTTCATGGTACATTTAGCTAATTCTGAACTATAATTGAGCTCATGTGATACTATCTATTATGCAAATACATTTATTATGATTCATGGTATTTCAGTAGGCAGTAAATGAATTGATAATTACACGACACTTAAATAGGAAAACACTTGGCAAAAATCACTGCTTAGTATTACCTTTTACAATGTATCATGATTTTATCCTCAGTTACAACAAAGAGGTCTGACTTAAGAATGGCAATGCAGCATCTGCAGCAAACTGACTGCAGCTTGCTTTTCATTAGTTAAAAAAAAAAAAGCAGTACTATGTCTTTTAGATGCAATGAAGCTATCTAATTAGAAAGCTGCTTAATGTACTCTGAATGTCTTATCATCCAGCTGTTGACCACAGGGAACGACATATGATATTTGAGCTAGTACAAATTAGATGGCTTTTACTCCTCCGCAATGATAAATACATTCAGGCAGAAAGTTCCATATTGGCTTCTTCAGAGCAGGCATTGGAAGAGAGAAGAAGAAAAAAAAAACACACAAAAAAAGAAATAAATAAAAGCAACCTGTTCCTGTATTTTACAACAAGCTACAGAGTTTAATTACTGCCCTATGGTGCTCTAAATGCTCCTGTCATGGGGACCAGCCTGAAACTGATGGTGTGGAACACTTGTCCTTAATCAAGGTGGAAAATACAGCAGTATTTGCAATCCCACCACCCCTCTTAACAAAAGATAAAACAAGATCACGGAAAAAAGTAGTGGCATCTTTTTCACAGACAGAGCTGGTAGCAAATTTTATTTAATTCTTTTTGGCACACCAAAGTAAGGAGTACCAAAATAAATGTAGCAAACATCTACAATTGCAGCAAGAGGGAAAAGACACATTAAAGAATATTTCAGCAGAACTGAGACATAGTGGCAGCCTGTGCTGAGCTGACTGGGCAGATAAATAAAGAACTTCACTTCCTAGTACAGTGAAGCTGGCTGCTTTTGCAAGTGTGGCCCATATATTTAACTTAAGAACATGCTACAGTTTGTCGACCAAAACCAAAACCCATAATCTCCTCTACAACTGAATTTCTTTGCCTTATTTTCCACACCAGCTGCAAAGCTTTTTAGTGTGACTTAAAGAATATCAAGTGATTGTTGTTCCTACTTTCTAAAAATTATTAAACAAAAATCTGTCATTCTTAACATGAAAACAAGCACAGTTATCAAAACAGATCATGACTTCTTATTCAACACTCAGTGACAACAAAGTCTGCAAAATTCTTTACAGATGGAAGTTTCTTCCAAGGCCCCTCTCACTAAATCATTTGCCTCATTTCACAGGCAATAACACATAGCTTCCATGAATTTTACACATAAGAGATTAAAATATAGTAAGCTTGTGGGCCTCTCCATTTCTGAGCTTACTTGACATACAGAGCATGAAGCAGTACTAACATTTTGTCAGGTTTTCTCCTCACTCTACAGCCTTCAGCAATTCAAAATGAGGGTGTTCTGCCAGTTTCATAAATTTTCTAATATGTCTGAAGACAGACAACTAAACTGGCAATCAGGATGCAATCAGCGGAGGTGAGTTCAACATCTGCCTTCACATCCTTGGCTCAGGCATAATTTTGTGTTTGAAGGAACATCATCAAGTGAAGGTTGGCCCCCAGATACAAGTTCTGTCTGTATCTGTATTCTTTATTTCTGTAAATAAAAACAAAAATGCAATTTCAGGATCAGTAAGAGGTGCTTCTAAAGTTTAAAGATGTCATTCTAGAAGAAAGCATCTTTTTAAGTAAGTGAATGCTGCCCTTGATTTCCCACCGCGGTGCTGCAGCACCTCCCAGATATGCAAAAACCTGACAATTAAACATCACAAAAACTTCCTGGAAAAAAAAAATAAATAAATTTGACTGGTGGCTTTCACTATTTACAGGAAGATAAAACACAAAGCAAATTGCAGGTAGAAAGATTTCTAAAATCAGTCCTTCTTTTTAAGGAATTAACAACATAAGTCTGGATATTATAGTATCAATTCAATAGTATTTCAATCCTAATAAATTATGTTAAGACATGTTTCTTCCCACAAAATCTCAGTTTTAAGAGGGGCAGACGGGCGTGTAGGCAAAATTACATACCTACATGCACTAACAGTTAAGCAATTGCACGCCATGGGGCTTCTGCTCTCTCTTAATAGCACCCAAGTCACGAAGCAGTGAGGACTAATATGTACAAAAAATATATATATAGCTCTGTTTTACCCTTACTAGCAGAGGCTAGTGACATCTAGGGACTCAGAAGACTGAGTCTTCTGAGTCCATATAATATTTTTATTCAGTTTTCCAATAAATACAACAGCACTGAGCGATTCAATGAAAATAATCTAGAAAGAATTCTCATGAAAAGGTCTTTTTTTTTTTTTTTGGCAAATGTAGATTCAGTAACAGCTGGGAAATTGATGTTGCTCTTTTCTGAATTCTTATGAACACTGTGAGTATACAGTCCCATTACAGGTTAACATTAATGCCTTTCTGTTCTACCCAAAAGAGGTCATAGCAGAAAATCCAACAGAAACTGGGTGTGACAAAATACAGAGCAAAATCTGGACAGGAAGATAAGACAACAATCAAAAATTTGTGAAAGTGCAACAGTGGAAACAAAGATAATCTGTGAACAATAGTCTTCATAGCATCTGCTGATGCCCACTCAATTTATGACCAATATCTCTCCTGCTTAATTCTATATATAATACACACTTTCTTTTAGCTAGAAACCTACCCAATAAGTAAAATTGTATCATCTGTTTAAAAGAAAAAAAAAAAAGTAACATATACTAAGACATTACAGATTCATGCTGAAAATCTAAAATGAATGTGAGAGCTTCCAACACCTCGTAGGCATATGGGGAGATGGCAGGAGCTCCTGGCACCCCATGAAGGAAAGCACAAGCCCTGGTGCTTGTCAGGAGCTGGGAAGGCAGCAGAGAGGTCAGTGTGACTGCTTACAAGCCAGAACCTAACACATCAATTTGAGCCAAAACAATCGTTGCTATGGCTCCCTCCCAAAGCAGGAAACACAGTTTATCGAAAGAGACCTCTTCAAATTGAAATCTTCACAATCCTGGCTGTATTCTGATAATACCTCACTTGTTAAATATGCCAGAAACCACTTTTCATGTGATTTGCCAAACACCAAGGTAACACAAAATAATTCATACTATAATAGAAATAGATTAGAGAGCTTAGAATAACATTTGTGATTCTCCCCATGCTGTCCTTTCTAGAAAGTTGTCTAAAACAAGTTTTATGAGCACAAAGCCTTTCTTCTTCTCTTGAAAGGACACAGGAGGTATCCTTTCAATAGCAACATAGATTTTTCCTAGCCCAGGGTATGAAAATTGAAACAAAGCTTTGTGACATCTGCACCACTTAACTGCTAGGGGCAGCTAAAGGCAGGGAGGTGGCCACAGTAGCAAGGCCACGTGGTCAGAAGTCAACCAGCAGAAAGCTGTGGGAGAAGCCCTTGAGCCAGAAAGGATTCAAAGAAGGGTGGGATGAAGTCGCCTGTAGAAAAGACAAGGAAATTTCCTTCCACAACAAACACAATATTGGCCAGAGAAATCAGCAGAAAAATTATATTATCCTCATGAGATATCTGGACAAGGTAGGATATCCTTTCTTTTCAGTCTAAAATAATTAATGATGAAGTCAACCAGTAATTTATTAAGGTATTGCTGGAGATGAGTGCAACGCACAGAGCCCTACAATTGTACCAAGCCATTTTTGGAACTTTATTTATTTATTTATTTAAGCTTTTATTCACTGCATAAAAATCAAGAAAATCACTACCAGGAGGTGAAAGAGTGCAAAATTAATGCATTCTGTAAGATTAGTCATTTATCATTTATATGAAGTGTGTAATTGCAGAAAACTGCCAACAGATTGCAGGTCAAGTGGGTGAGCATGTGTACATCCCACACCATTGAGGAGAACAACTCACTGTGTTTATGCTCAATATTCTAATTTGAAAACTTGGGACAAGATGCAACTGCAGATATAAATCAGCACCTCCCTATTTTCTCCCAAGGAACCCCATGATTTACATCAGCTGTTGCTTCTATCCTCACATTTCACAGTATAAAAAGCTTCGACCGAGTTCCCAGGGTTTTGTCACTGCAGGAAGCACCCTCTCAGCCATTTCTTTCACAATTTACTTCCTATATTTTATATGCTGAGATCCCCAGACTTACCCACCACCAAAGGAGGCTTCACTAAACCTCATACAGGCAGCAGCTACGAGGTGGTGCCTCTTCAGAGAGAGTCCACAGTATAATTAAGCAATGGCAGCACGTTCAAGAACATCTGAGATAGCTTGATACCAGCCATCCACAGCTGACTTGTTACCAGAATGAGTACCTACTATCCTGAACAGGCAGGTACTGCCTGTATTCAGCCTCACTGCTAACGGCTGTCCAGGTGGCTTAGCTCTAGGTTTGTACTAAACACGCACACCAAGAGATAGAGCAGATAACATTTGCTTTCGTCTTTGGACCTCTGAATATGCATAAACATAAATGTAGAAAAAAAATATTAACCGCCCTCCTGTTGTAAATAATTTTAATGCCACTCTTATTTTAAAACATTTGCACATATAAAGAACTTTACAGTTACCCAGCACACTCCACTTTAAACTAAAGGAAAAGAGGCATATACAAACACAATTATTCATCTTCTGTTGAAGATATCAGACAACCAGCTACACAGATTCCGGCAGACACAAGCAAAAGATGTCCAGCTCTGCAGGACATTTATCTACAACTGCACAGGGAGATAAAACAGTGACACCAGTATAAATTTCAGAGATGCAAACAGTTCTTTCAGATTTTCATGAACTGACACTCCCACAGAAAACTTTATTGTACAGGCTAACATTTTTTTCTATTACATTGTTAGATTTATTCATCTCAGCAGAAATTAATATTGGTCCTAACATTATTCACACAAAACTACATTTAATATGCAAATATTACAAAGACCCAAGTAATGTGCTCAGTGTTTGTATTAATCCACTCTGAGAATGATCACAGAGATAAAACAGAGTCCCAGAGCCACCTTCAGAGCAATTATCATCTGCTCCATATTGGTGGCCTTTCTATGTTATTAAAAAAAGTGGGACAAATGAGATGAAAGCCCATGAAATACATCAGCAATTTCTCTACAGATTAATTCAGAGTGCGAATAATCATACGGGATCAGCAGAACTCCCCCACTCCTCACACACCAAGCAGGCTACAAAGCATCAGAAAGGCATCTCTCCGATATTCTCCAAAATTTGTGATAACAAGCACAGAGTGGGTCCCACTTGAGATGAACACTTCTATACTTTCATGCTCCAGACCACCTCCAGGCTGCACTGAACGCTGCTTCCATCTGTAAGGATGCGCATATCCTCGTTTTCTGCTCATCTGCCCCAAAAGCCAGACTGTGACCTCCCTGGAGCAGGGGCTGTCTTTGTTTCAGTGACTTAACTGTGGCTAGTGCTGCAAGGCTTTAGATACCCTGCAACACCAGAGACAACAGTATTGATCATTTCTCCTAGTGCCTAGACATGATGGTAATGGTTGTATTGGAAATGTGTAAGTACAGTAGACAGAGACAGACAAACTGACCTTTAGTCTTTACAAGGTCTTCATACACAGACATGTAGACTGTGATATGAGGTTTCTGCAAAATATCAGTTTCACCAGATTGGAACTGAAACGCCACAAAAACAAACAAACAAACAAACAAAAAATCAATACATCTGAGAGGCTAGTTCTAGTTTCACTGTCTTTACTGATTTATGCCAAGGCATTTCACCTTTACAGTGATACTGTTCCATGTATTCCTGAATCTCATTTTTGTCTTATTTAATGACCACCTCAAGCAATTTCTTTTTGTACTTCTCACCTAATTCATACTTGACCTTTTCCAGACTTCCTTCCTTATGGCAATAAGCACACTTCAAAAGGTTTAGCAATCAGAGCAAGTTCCCAGAAGTTTCTCTGTGTTCCGAAACTTAGTTTCATTTATCCAAGCCTATTATACAGAGCATACAATATCCCAAACTGAGCTTCCCTTCTTTCCTAGTGGCTTTCTGCATCATAACCTACAGCAGTATTGAGAACAAAAGCCAACAAATTACTACCTTCATCTGGTTTCAAAAGCTTCCCCACAGGGGCTCTCACATACTTTCTCATTTCTCCAGCTTCCCATCTTTAAGAGGGATGACAAAACAGACTTTGCTTCTGGCACAGTGCTTCTCTCCTCTACCATAAGACTTCTTTCCCATATACATTTAATAAGCAAATATTCATGTACCAGACATGTGAGGGGTTGCATAATAATCATGAAGAAAACTCAGAAATCACAAAAGGCAACCCTTGAGTTCACAGCATTTCTAGGTTTTGATATATAAAGAACTAAGCTTCAGTAGTATGATAAGAAAATATAACAAGATATTGTTATTTAATTACAGCATCATCAGTTCGCTTGGCTAAAACGATAATTCAAATGCAATCCACAACAGCAAGTATGCTGCAAGTGGCAGGAATATAGCCACAAGTAACTCTTCTGTTATGAAATGGATCCTTATAGCTAGTGAAGTACAATACCACCTCCATGCTCCCTGTTGAGAAATGTGAGTCAGGCAGCACAGAATTATAGGTGTTGAAGTTACTTCAGATCTTTGCTTTTCACAAAGAATATATTACTCTCAAAATTCTATCATCTAGCCTGGCAACATGAATGGCCTCAATAGCAACGTGTAAATCATCTTTAATTCACAGACTGCAAAGAGATCTTCCAACTCCTATGTTCCAGGCAATAGCCACCATATATATCTGCACCCATACACAATCTGTGTTTCTGTGAACAAGGGAATTAGAAGCAAGCTGTTGCCTCATCCAAAACCCTCGTTGTAGACACAAGGCTCATCCGCTCATCATTCTCTACATATTTAGATACTATTTAGATACTATACACATACTATTATTTCTATCTTCTGAACAGTTTCTGCCTTACTTTAGTTACTGCCATAGAAATAAGACATTTCCTTTTCAAATATGTTCTTGAGGAGAGCAGTACACTCTACAGATAACCAGAGGAAGAAAAGATCATTTGCCTTAAATTATATATAGAAAAGACTGAAAACCAGAAAAAGAACAATATGCCTTGAGTGTCGACTACATAACAGCAGGTCTTTTTAAGAGTTAACAAATCTAAAGTACAGCAAAAGTAATCAAACTAAGTAGAGCCGATTGCTGCACACCTCAGTGGAGCCCAACTGCTGGTGTTCTAGCCCATAGACAGATATTCTATAAAAACTGTCCTCACATGAATAAGTATGCTCAATGATTGCCTTTCACGCAGAGAAAGCACTGTCTGGGGACTGGGCAAATAACTGCAGTGGGAAGCTATGAAATCCTGAAATACAGCATATACAAAACACAGGTACCTCAGGGGCTTCGAGGACTCAACTACAGTTGTCTGGTTGCTTGTGGACATCTTCACAAAGGGCTTATTGTGCTCACCATTTTTTAAGCAACAGAGCTTCACTAAGCAGCAGACTACGTATTGCTGTCATTACAGGGTCATTACCGGGTTACACTGGAGTAACGTCCAGGAAGAACGCGGTTTGGATACAGGTTCTGGCTGCATGATTTGGTAAGCTTGGTCTCCCCTAATGCAGGTCTCCCCTTCCACCACAGGTCAGGGATGGAACTGGACAGTTCACTCACAAATTCTGCAGAGAGATGAGAAACTCTTGGACGTAAACAGCAATAATAACCCTTGTCTTCTAAACGGAGGAATATTTGAACATGAGTTCAAAAAACTGGAACTATGAAGGCAATATATTCCCCACATAAATTGCAAGGTAGTTGAAGGTTTCAGGGTTTTATTTTCCTTCATCAAAACTGCATTGCTAAGAAAAAAATAGTATTCCATTTCCAGACCTCATCCTCTCCCACACACTTTTTCCTGGTAACAGTATTCATAATACTGCTGCTAGTATTTAGAACGAACACTGTAAAGCATTCCTACAACCTAGGGATTTGCAGCACAGCAATGCCTCTTCGTTCCTACTGTGAGGCTGTAAACCCACTTGCACCTGCTGCAGCACGCGCCCATCCGCAGCTCCCAGGAGCTGCTGCACTAATACAGCATAAGGGCAGGTCCAGCCTTTCCCCCATCCCCACCCCCCCCCGCCCCCTTTTTTTTTTTTAACTGGCATCTTTTGTTTACATGCCTTTCAGAGAAGGTATATATAGGTATGAAACTCTCATAATGAAATTTACAAGTATGATTCAGTTTGTTGTTTCTCAACATTTATCACCTGAGAGTTTATATCCCTTCTTTTTACATTCTCTCAAAAACCCTTTTGCACCGATTGTTAGAGGTAAAAAACTTTGAAAGCAGAAAAAATAATTTCCCTGTATATCACATACCACAATACTGATGTTTATAAAGAGTTACTTCCTTCCAGTAGGCAAGGAAACCTCAGCAATCTTCTGCCTTCTCACTGAATATTCCACCCCACCAAAATTAAAGCATTGATGCAAAAGAAACGATATGCCCTAGCATTTCATGGACAAGTAGTAAATGACAAAGACATAAAAAAATCTTGTGTCCACAGCTTCCAGAGTTAAAGACATATTTAATAACATCGCAGAACTTTGACAAGAAGGAGCACAGAGCAGGCATCGAAGTAGACCTTGTCTTTCAGTCCAAAACAACTAGCTTGCAGAAGTGAACTTTCCTTCAGAAGAGCAGTAACCCACAAAACATTTGCTTCCCGTATACACACTAACAGCAGCATTTCCATGTTCAAAATACTTGGTTTATTATAGCAAAACAGCATTTGTAATTTACAGTAGCCCCAGCTCTCCAGGCAAAAATACTATCCTACTTTAATAGAAATTTTGTAAAAACTTCACAAGCTAACTGCTAGTGACAGGAATTTACCACCTCTCCCTTCAATCAATCTTAATTTGTAGCACAGACAGACATCCAGAAATGTCTGTGCAAACAGAATACTCTTAGAGACTAATCCTTCAGAAAATATAACATTTTTGCTCTCTAGATTATATAAAAGGAGCCATATATAGCAAAGTATGAATGAGCAGCTGAAAAAAAGCTAACAAGGCCAACAAGTTCCCCACAAAAACACTTCGTTCATTTGGAGCACCATGATGGCTTTCACATTTTGTATGTACCTAGAGTATAACCCGTGTAGTAATACTAATACATAGAATCTAAAATATCATTGGAGTACATCCATTTTAAGAACACTTTAATATTATATTTAAGTACTTTAATATTACACTCAAGAACACGGTTTTCAAAAGCTTTTATAACACCAGCTTGTTTGCCTTCCACTGAGCTCTTTAGAGGAACTGCCACAGATTGCAAGAAAAGTTAAGTCATCAGTGTCACCTTTGACATGATTCACGAGCAGTGTCCAACGCCTGAAGGCAGTTCTGTATCCAAATGCCATCACCCACACTGCTGCACAAACATGCATGTAATACTGCTTTTGCACATACATGAAAATACCATGAAGTCCCCAACAAAATACGGAATAAAAAGATTGCCAATGATGCCTCAAAAGCTTTACTAAAAAACAGAAGTAGATTTATTCAAGAAGTTGTAATTATCTTTACTCTCCTTCTGCATCATCATTTTCTAATACTCTCACACAACTTAAGAGCAGCGTTATGGTCATGCAGCCTTCCCCTTCACATTACAGACTGACTCGGTTGAAAGAAATCAGCATGAAGAGGCTGCAGAGATCATTTTTCCAGGCACAAGAGAAGGCAGATGATTAGATGGGTGTCTCTTTCCCTCTCTCATGAATATAAGTCTCTCATGAATATAAGTCTTCAAAATGAGTTCCTGAAATGAAAAGTAAATTGCAGTTTCTGCACTTTTAATTTATGTCAGTTATGGCAAGTAGTTTAGCTTTAAAAAGACCCAGAAAGTAAACAGTACATAAAGGACGTACTACAGCTGCAGATATATACCTGTGTATGAAGCATTACTTCTCTGCATATGCAGATTTGGACTATATCCAAAAATTCAGTAGAGTAACGTATACAGAAAAGCCATAATGCAGCTCTTTTTCAATCAATTTTAAGTCTAGCTCATGCAGAATCTGATTTTTGGAGGAAACCTCTTCACTGCTTGAGGGAAGAGAGAGTTTTGCTAGGGATTTGAGTGGCTGCAATATGAAGCTCTCAGTCTCAAAACATACATAACAACAGTGCACCTCTCATTAAAACAAAAACAACAAAACCCCAAAAGCACAGAACTTATCCTCTGTCAAAGTATGATCTGGCAAGAAAACTCCACAAGAAAGCCGATAGGTGAAAAATCCCAAAAGTGAGATCAGAATAATGGCAGGATAACTTCAGAGGAGGAAAGATTTGAATAAAACATTGTCAAAAGGGATTATAGGAGCAACCTGGAATCAGAGTTTGTAGAATCAAGTTTAATCCAGTCCTACACGGGAGGCAGGAGTCTCAAGAAGCTCAGGACTCCCAATTAAGCAAACATTTTCAAAGAAAACACATTGTTCATGGCTGTAAATGTAAAATAGTCAAATCATAAGACAACTGAAAGCACTGTATTATGTAAAACTCCTCTATGATTAACTAAAAACAAGAAAGGAATAACTATATGAAAGCGTATCATTGATTTTTCTTTCTGAGATCCAGGATCAAGGCTGAATTCCAAGAGCAGCTTGTTCAGAGTTATTGCATATGAGCAAAATCAGCTCTCAGTTATCTTCCTTTCTTGCCTAGATCTCCAAATAATGACTCGCACTATGCAAAACAATGACTACATATTACATAATAAAAAGTTTATGTATTTCATATTGTACCTGTCAAGATATTCTGGTCCTACAAGATGTCAAGTGTGCTTGCCACCCCTCTCATTCCCATAGGTGGGGAGGATATATTCATCTATGGGAACTACTGTGAGTTTTCACCACGTGCAGAACTGGTGGCAGATTACAGCTTCATTCACTTCCTTACTGAGGTAAGAGCCTTTGGAAAACATCCCTTCACTACTCCCTTGGCTACAAAACCATTACAGAAGTACTTGCTAAGCATAGTCCTGCCGCCTGTTATTTTGTTAAATATACAGTGCGGTAGTGAATTCAATCTCAAGCACTGCAATATCTGTTCTAAAATCCAATGTTCTAATATAATCTAATATCTGCATTCTAATCCGCTGTTAAAATATATTCATGGTGCAATAATTCTTTTTTATATAAAATTTTACTTGCTTTAAATCTACTTTCATAGGTTTACCTCTAGGTGCATTCTAGTTTAACTTTCTACATAAATTTCAACTTTTGTTCTTTAGGCATACCTCAGAGAAGGAAAACAGTGAAGAGAACTTGTATTCAATCATCAGACAAATGAACAGCTGCATCAGAAAGATGATTAGAAAGATCACAGGTACAGTGTAAATCTGCAGTAATATTCAAAAACATGGGTTAATTATCTTCATTGGAAACAAATTAATTTAGTACAATTTAATTCCACTTGAAATCTAAACCCCTGCAAAAACCTCTTATAACTTTTTAATGGACTACATAACCTACATTTTATTCTTGTCTCTTCATTAACTCCCTTTCCACCCTTTTATACTGCCTGTTTCTTTATGTCATTCTTAGCAACTACAGTCCTACACATTCCAATTTTTATATTTTACAATTTTTATATGCACTGTTTTTTTGTCTGAAAAGAGCCTTCTTTTCTTTCTACACTATATTTTCCTTTCATTTTACCTTTTCAATGTAAGCTCTTATTTATTAGGACATGCATGTGCATGCGTGGGTGTGCGTACACATAGCTACTCTTACACATGTATCTTTCCACTCCAAAATGTGGGGGCAGGACCAGACTCTAAAGTGGTTGCTGATGTTACAGTCACTGTGTCTACAGTTCATTTTCTCATTACCTTTTCTCCTACCAACTTCATGGCAATTCTATTCTCTGCTGAATCCTCCTTATTTACTTTCATACATTTTTTTACACTGCTCAACTACCCCAGCAACTACTATCAGTCTAAATAGACAAGAGGCTCCTCATGGAGATGTTAGGACTGGTTTAGTCTGCACAACTGTTCAGGGCTTCGCATTGGCTTTCAAGGGGGGTAAGACCAGCAGCTGCGCACACAGCACAAGGACACGGGCTACAAGGGACAGCTGTTGTATTATGCAAGGAATTGCTACCATCTAGGACATTGGAATATTAATCAAGGTCTAAGTGAGCCTAGACATTTTGGAAGAACTGAGTTCAACTCCCCCTACTGCCAATAATTGATGAGGTCTTAGAAGAACAAGCCACACGCACTCTTAACTTCACACTTCTAACCCATGTTGTGTGGCGCGCACAAGTCAATTCCTGAAGACTGGTCTGGCTTCCTGCAGTCCACGGTGATGTAAACCCTTTGGATTGTCGCATTGCTAGATCTAGATCACAGGATTTGCCTGTATCTACAGAGACTTCTGTGCAAGGCATATTTAATAGCTATTTCCTTGAACCATGTTCTCTTGAGGCCTCCCAGGCACAGTATTAGCAAAGAGCTCAAACAGTACCTTGCAAGCAACACAGAAAAGTAGTATTTATTTTGAGCAAATCAGCTGGATGTTTGAATGAAAGATGAGACTGAGACTAGAAAAATAATCGTAAAATCTCTTACCCTAAAGCAACAGCTTTTCCTGCTTCATCTCTTCCAGAATTGAAATAGCTGCTCAGTTTAGATAGCACTTGCTTTCTTGAGTTCATAATGCTAGTAAACAAACCACTATTAATCCCATTATCACCCACTTGTTATTGTTCATTTGTTTTAGTCTTACATCATTCCAATTGAAACGAAAGTTTGTGAATACTGTTTTGAGCTAGAAAGTTGTGAGAATGCTTAGGAAGAGAAATACTTTCTAGCATTCTAGCACGAGTTTTCTACAACTCATCGGAAAATCTGCCTTTTATCACAAAATTCACCTTTATAAAGTGAGAAGAATATATACGTGTGTGTGTGTGCACGTGTGTGTACATATGCATGCACACAGACATATGTGTGGATATGTACATCTGTATAATGTAAAGCATCTGTACATTGCAAGCTGACTATATTTCTATTCTGAAAGCCTTACAGAAACAAAAAAACAAGACCAGGTTCAACATAGTTTGTACTATCATATTGTGTGTGGGGAAAAATGTAAGCCAAAACCAGGCTAAGGGTGTTCTGCCTTCCCACTTGCTCTAGTTTTTTGTATTCCTTAAGCAGTCTTTCTCTTTTGTTTAAAAGGAATGGAAAAATACAAGCCAAAGTGAGCAGCAGGCTTGAAGTGCAGGAGTTCAAGGGACTGCTTGCTTCAGTAGATCATTATTAGACTCTGCAAAAAAGTCAAGGTCTGCCTAATGAGCAAGGAACTAGTGATCTTCAAGAAAAAAAAGGAGAATAAATGCATGCTTAAAGTTTTTCCTGTTGTGAAGACTGAAGAACCAACAATTCCAGAGTTCTCAACATATCAACGGCTGTCTGGGCCCATGGTCACCAACTCAGAGGGACATTCAAACTCCTGTTTGAATGTCTGCAACAAGAAGCTCTAAGAGACAGACAACAGACTGTGCGCTGTGACCAAGGAGTAAAGGAACATGCGTGTTTATCATATTTATCATTTATGTGTCCTTTAGCTGTGCACACACATATACCAAATATTTGTCACTTGTTCTTCCAGGCTGCCCTTTATATTCTTTTTTACCTTTCTCCTCTTCTACAAACCATGGATATACCCAGAAGGTCAAAGACAATGACATTTACCACTAGAATATTGTCAATAAAGCCCGTTGAGAGAAGTCATGTTAGTCTAAAGATACATGTGGCTTTTCAGTACTGCAGTATTTTAGCTGAACACCTAGATATATTTCTGATCTTTCCACTAAATCTTTCCAATTCCATGGGCTAATCTGGCAATGAAAGCCCAGCTCTACGCTAACCGTAACAGCCCACTCTTATCCCATTTTTTAGCAATTCATTGTTCCAGGAGTTTGAAGTAATTGTCTAGTTATATTAGCCAATTACCCTCTGGGGTAGAAATGCATATTCCTTCCTACGCAATTAAAACCACTGAATTGAGGAAATGAATCTAAGCCATTATAAAATAATATAAGATCAAAACCTCTTCAACTTGCATTGCATTGGTTTTTCAGACTCCAAGATTTCCAATCAGATCTTAATTTCTGCCTCTGTTTGGACTTTATCCTTAATCTACAGTGACAGTAGTTAAATACATTTCACTTGAAAAAGATGTATTAGCAAAGCATTTTTCATTGCTTGGGTACATTAATAGAGATACATAAGGAAATTGCTCTAAAATTCAACCATGGGAAAAGGAATGGAGAAGAATATTTCAAAAGACAGCAAACTTGCTTCCAGGCAAAACGCTCTACAGAGGACAGCTCAGAAGTATGGAAGCTGTTGCTTTGCTGATCTACTGAGTTTATCACAAAAAACAGATCTTACTAACAAAGTGCTCCATGTGCCAGAAACCAGAGATTGGGCACCAGGCCTTTTAAATCTGTACTTCCATAACAAAAAGCCAGATTTGCTTCATGCTGCAAGAAAGATCCATGATCCCTGTCTCCATTTGTTTGACACTCAGACCATAAGCACTGTATAAAAAAAAAAGTGACAATTAGGCAATCGTGCATGAGGTAGCCGAGGAATCCTTTCAGTTAGCCATTTATTGCACTTTGTGCACTGACTCCTGCTGTGAGGAGAGTCTAGCAAATCGCCAACCGTGAGTTAAATCAAATGACTTATGTCTGCCTGGAAGGTGATTGGATGATTCCTAGATGGACATCCCAGGGAATGGACTGTGAAGCAGGAAAAGAGGCAGAAGAAACTTATTTTATTGCAGTAAGTGCAATAAGTGGCTAACTGCAAGGATTCCACGGCTACGTCATGCATGATTGGCTAACTGCCACGTTTGGCACAGAATGTCTGCTCATAACTTTTAATAATGTCAGTAAAGTTATTAATTCGTTGTAAAGATTCCATCATTCAGGTTAACCGTACTAGATAACTCTTGTTTCTACTGGTATTTAACAAAGGAGATTTTTATATGAAGATGACATATAAAAGCTAATTTTTGATGTTTAAAAACAATGGCAACTACATTGTCTCATTTTTAAAGCTAAATTTATAAGCTCCTGAAAGGAGACCAAAAAAAAGGGGGGGCGAGGGTTAATAGGCTTAATCTTGCTTTCTTGAAGCCATGGATATGACCCAGTATTCGCAGAGCTGGGGCAAGCTGTCAGCCCCACCGAAGCCAGTGGATCTCAGTTTATATCAGCGAGGATTCATTCCACCAGTAGTCTCATTACTATATTTCCCATTTAATATTCCCTGTTCTTTTTGCTCTAGACTTTAATGTGACAAATGCGGCTGCAATTTCATCTTCTATCCACCTACAGAATCAGACAAAAAAGAAGTAATTACTACAAAATAAATACTCATTCCATATAGTGTAGTCAAATGTCCCTGGGGTTCTGATTTAGATCTCACCTACACAGAACAAACCCCTTAACAATGCCATGAGTAGCCTTAGCTGGAAAACCTAACAGATTTAAGTACTTTCTGCACAACAAATAGGCAGAGCTTTTCTGAATCTACTTGTTAACACTGACTAAAGATGCACAATTCTTTTCTCCAGATCTGGAGAGTTTCCCATGTCACCCATTAAATGCCTTAAAGTAAGCCCCAACTGAGCAAAGTGTTTCAGTAATCCTGTTTATTTCAAAGGGTCTTTTCACACACAAAACTGTTCAGGGGCATTTTGAAGTATTTTCTCTTTAGAAAATTGACTACTTAAAATCAAAATTCACAATGGAAATGTAACAGTTACAGTAAAGCTCTTGCCAAGAGAGATATTAGGCCAAAAAAACCAAAATGCTTTTATCGTTTCTCTCCCTCACTGCCAAAACAACACATCACTTAAGGGAAAAAAAATAAATAGAATCTGATGAGTTCTTCACCTTCAGAAGAAGAAATATTCTGGAAGTTTCGAAAACTCTGTAAGGCAACAAACTCATTTTCTCTCCACCACTGTTCATTAGTTTACAGCTAATCACATATTCAAGTTAACATGTTTGTTAAAGCTATCACATCTCTAGTAATATTATTTTAATATTACCTAAAGACATCTCACAATTCATATACCTCACAAGTAATATCTTCTAAACAACAGGCAAGCAAGCAGCAGTGATGTCCCAACACCCTGTGGCTGGGAATACACAACTCTAGTACATGGAGCAGCATTTTCCCTAGCAGTGTTTTCAGTTAATGTCATCTAGTTCTTCCACTGGAAGAAGGAGAGTCAATCCCACTCCATCTTCTCCCTGGCAACCCTGTTTATAAACTTCCCTGTCTTCTGCCTAAGCTTTTTGTTTTTCTGGGCTTCAGTCCTAACCTACTTAATCATTCCTTGTTCATAAACTATTCCATAATATTATTCATCTCACAAACCTCCTTAGAACCTCTTTAAAATGGATTCTCTACTGTACTGTATCCAGAACTGCCTTTCAACATCACTTGTCCACAGATTGCTTTTTGGGTTATTTCTCTCCACTGCTCAAAAGCAAGACAAATATATTGCAGAGTACTTCACACAGCAATTTTCAGCTTTCTCTTGCTTCTAGATGATGCTACACAATATTGGTTTCCAGAAAACCTAACTGGTTTTAAAGCATAATTCACAAGAATTTTAAAAAGGGAAGGGGGAACAATTAAGGCTGAAGACAATCAGTCTAAATTGCCCAATCTCATGAACTGTTGACAACTCAACTCTGGTTTGTTTACATGAGCATTGCTGAAATCAGAAGATTCAGCATATTATTCAGCTTTTACAGGAAGTTAGCTAAAAAAATAAGGATCTGTATTTTCCTGTATTAAGAAAGCAGCTTTGGGTTATAGACTTCATATAACCAACTGTTCTCATTTCTTTGCAGTCCAAAACAAAACAAAAACCTTTTGCTGTTCTGCTTCATAGACAGAAAGCAAAAACTACTTAAAAAATATTTTTTAAAATGCTTGTTTTCAAATCCACATTAGGGGACCATATATCATAATCTTTTGTAGATACGGCTTGTAGAAATATCCTTTTATTCCATTAACCTATAATCTCAATGATCTAGATTATTCAGGGGTGGAAAAAAGTCTCAGCTAAGGC
This sequence comes from Tinamus guttatus, assembly GCF_059628265.1. Taxonomy (NCBI): domain Eukaryota; kingdom Metazoa; phylum Chordata; class Aves; order Tinamiformes; family Tinamidae; genus Tinamus; species Tinamus guttatus. Next base: position 442,543 of record NW_028288725.1, on the reverse strand, counting down.
TTCAAGTACCATTCAAACGCGTAAATCTTCATCAACCTTCCCATTATTTACTTACTGTGCATTTAACTACAACTTCTTATCAAACTGATTCTTATTTCTCAAAATGCCCTATTTTTTTTAAACCATAAAGTCTTTACACCATCAAATTTTTAGCTACTTACTTACACTCTGCCTATTCCATTTCAGCTTCTAGGCCATTAGATATTGCTGTTCTCTTTCCCTGATGGGGAAAATTAAAAGGTTTTCTTAGACCTACCTATTTCTGTATTTTAAAAAGCAACTTTTATGTCTTTATTTTCAACACATCACAGAACTCCCATGAAAAATCCCTAGAGACATTTACTCAAAGTCAGCTTTCCTGTAGGCAAAATTCCCACTTGTGCTGCTCCTCAAAAGTGTGCTTTCATGACAAAATCCAATATAATGCCATCTGAAGCAGAAAAAGCTTAGACAGACACAGCTTCAGCACCGTCTATCACTACAGGCTCATTTATGAAGGTTAGGGCCAAAACAGACTGTGTCGCTAGCATATTGCACATAGAATTACACTTCCATGCTTTGGAAAAAAAAAATCAACCCTTTCAGAAGTTTTATACCACACACTCAGTTAATAGTTGTAAAGTTAATATCTCCAAGAAGTTGCAAGCCTCTTGCAGACCTTGTTCATAAACTGATTTACTTCCTGTAGCTAGAGAAAGTGCCAACAGGCCCCTCCAGTTATTGTCTCCATGAGGCTTTATCAGTCAAAATCTTTAAAATACTTCTTGATCACTCAACACATTTTCTTCAAGCAGTTAATTCCTCCCAAAGGTAAAATATTGATGCAGTAAGTTCTATACCTTCTGCTTTCAGATCTTCCTGTTTGGAGATTGTTTGTTCTCTTCCAGACACCATGGAATTATTTCAAAAATAGATGTCTACTGATAAAGTATCATCGAGTAGATGATGAAGTATATCAAGCAGATGATACCTTATCAAAGTATCAAGTAGATGATACGTTATCAATATCATCATATATTCTGTTTATTAATATGAAAAAATATTGTTTCTTCATGTCTGCTGTGCTTTTTCCCTTATATTGCTTGTTAGAATTTATTCATCACTTCAGAAAAGTGCTTAAAATTTAAGTCAAAATTACCCATGCTATTATTGTATAATCAAAGCGATGGGGAAAAAAAAGTAGAATTTACTTGTATTATGAAAGACAAACCGCAAGCAATAGCTTCTGTAATAAACTGAACTCTGATCGCACTTTTCCCTCTATTAAAAGGGCTTCCACTGGGAGCTTATATGTAGCTCACTGAAAGCAAAGAGAAAAGTGGGCTCCAATTTTGGATTCAAACCGCCTCAAAGTTGTGAGAACTAAAAGAATTCAGTCGTAACATTTTTCTTGTTTTCATTTTTATTCAGAGATATGCAACCAGTAAATTTATTCGCTATATACTTTTTAAGCAAAATCAAACCTATTTTGGAATAGCTGTATCACTTGTAACAGTGCTGTTGAACATTTCCATTATATGAATACTGAAGCTTTCCCAAATAGAAAAACTTTTTTAAAGTGGATGATTGTTTGAAAGCAAAAGAGAACATGTTTAACAGAGGAAGGAAGGAGAGAATTCATTAATAGTTTCTTCAAACTCTATTGAAGATGGAAATACAGTTCACACTGAAGCCCATTGAAGTATTCACATATTCACAAGCAGAGACTCCAGTCTTCTATTTGTAAACTGGTAAGGATACACTTCAAATAAGACAGATAACAGAATGCTAATATCTGTAACGTTCATGCTCTTTTGCATTTTTCTAAAAAAAATTTAAATGGCTTAAATGATTGAAGAAATCAAAAAGCTGATGCGGAAAACCTTTCTCATTTTTCATCTAACAATATGGCCTTTTGGAAGCATGCATTTGTTTCATACCAAAAAATATCTCTGGTTTCAAAGCCGAGCTTATTCACAGACATTTTCATTATTCTAACTTCCTCTGCACCCTGTAGAGAAGGCAGATTAGACAGAAATTCTACGAATATGCAAACTGTAAACTCTTATTTATCATTTATCCAGAGCTGCTGACAAAAATGCATACAGTAAGTGAACTGTATCCAAACAAATGACAAGTCTGCGCCCCGAGACATCTAAATGGCACTGTTTATGCCACCAGGGCCAAACTAATAGTAAAACTGTTCAGGAGTCACTGCTTGTGCTTGCAAGCTATTGAAAAGCGTGGGGTGTTCCATTCTTTTAGCTCTTTTTATTATTGTGAATTACCTAATAACTTTCTTCCTTGCTTTCTTCTCTTTTTATCCCCCCTCCTTTACTTTTCTCCTCCTTATTACAGAGGAGTCAAACTTCCAACATACTCACTGAGCAAATCTATCCCCAGTCACAGAAGCCTCTTCCTCTCCCTTTCAGCAGCTCCATCACCTGTTTTGAGGCTCCCAAGAAAGGGTCTTCAAGCACAGCCACGAGATGGGGCGCTGCTCTTGTCAAGTGCACAGTGAGGCTCACATAGCAGAGAAAAATTCCCTCATCATCTTCCAGACAAGGGATTCTCATCAACACAATCCACTGGAAATGCAGAAATTGTGTGTCCCAGAGGCACTCTCTCACCCAGGAGAGGCAGCAGTGCCAGACTGGGCCCCGGCTCTCTTGCTGCACAACATGAACTACATTCAAATGTCCAAGACAACTTCTCTTCCTCTTGACAGTTTAGATCACCCCCTAAATTATGGGCTATTAGGGAATTGACCAATGCAACACACTAACAGGGAAGTGCTTCTTTTTTCCTCCATCCTTGAAGACTTCTACTCAATGGGGAATTCACGGAATCACAGAATACTTAGGGTTGGAAGGGACGTCTAGAGATCATCTAGCCCAATCCACCTGCTCCAGCAGTGACACCTAGAGCACGTGGCACAAGGTGGCATACAGGTGAGTTTTTAAGATCTCCACACAGCCTCTCTGGGCAGCCTGTTCCAGGGCTCTGTCACCCTCATAGTAAAGAAGTTCTTCTTCATATGGAGGTAGAACTTCCTGTGTTTCAACCTATACCTGTTACCCCTCATCCTGTTACTGGCCCCCACAGAAAAGAGCCTGGCTCCATCCTCCCTACAATCACCTCTCAGATACTTCAGCATATTAATCAAATCTCCTCTCAGTCTTTTCTCCAGACTAAACAGGCCCAGCTCACTTAGTCTTTCCTCATATGACAAATGCTCCAGTCCCTTAATCATCTTCATGGCTCTACACTGGACTCTCTCTAGAAGCTCCCCGTCCCACTTGTGCTGGGGAGCCCAGAACTGCATACTCCAGGTATGCAGTCGCACCAGAGCTGAGTAGAGGGGCAGGATTCACCTCCCTCAACCTGCTGGCAACGCTCCTCCTGTAGGCCAGGATCCCATTGGCCTTCTTGGCCACAAGGGCACATTGCTGAATACTTAACTTGTTAAGTCGTTAACTTGTTGTCAACCAGGACTTCCAAATCCCTCTCTGCAGAGCTGCTTTCCAGCAGGTCAACCCCTAATCTGTACTGGTGATTTTAAGTAGGCCAGACCCTCATAATTACCTTTGCCCATTAGCTTGTATAAAGCAGCCTCTCTCTAAAAGCAAGACTAGAAATAAAGAAATATTTTATGCAAGCCTCAGGTCACTGGACCGCAAACACCAAGAGTGATCACTACAAAGCACATCACTAGTTCACATTTCACCTCAAGATAAAATCATTTTCTTGTGCCGTTTTGTACTTTCAGATCATTTACTGGCATCATTTACAAGCTACAACATTTGGCACCATGCAAAATGTTTTACCTCAAGGAAAAGGACAGAGCAGCAGAGATGTTGCCCCCTTTTAAGGAGCCAAAGCAAACCTTGTTTTCAGCCTCTTGGAAGCATCATGGCCAAAGTGGGCAGCTAATGCACAGTGAACGCCCTTCTGAAATGGGAACAAAATTAGGAAACCATCTTAAAGCCTCAGCTAAAAATACCTCCCTGAACCATCCGCATGAGATTGCCTCTCCTCCAGTTACTAACAGCAGCCCCTCACACAAACTTAAATTCAGGCGCAGATCAAACAGGCAATTTCAATGTGAGCTGAAACACCGCCGAGAAGGCAGCCTCCAAAACAAAGCTCTGAACCTCTCATTCGAACAAGGCTTAGACACTGCACCTTGCACTACCAATTACAGCAGAGCTAATTCAGAAAAAAATACGGGTTTTATTTCTAGTTCAAAGGCTTCCGAAGTCTTTTAAAACCATTTCAGAGCCCTCCAACAGCCTACAAGAAAAATATGCTTTTCAGATAGGCTGGGATTCTTTTTTAGTTAAAGTTTGCCTTAAATTCTCTCAAAAACAAAACTGCCAGGGTGATTCAGAAAAGTTTAAGGGAAAAAATATATATTTTAGGTAGCACAGAGTTTAGTTTGCATGGTACTTCAGTGTAGGCTATAGACCAGGGGAGAAAAGAAAAGGAAAAAGAGTTGAGACTTCTCAGGTAGGAACCACCCACAACAGAGAGCACTGTTTCTTCATTGGGATTTAATAACCAACCTGTGACCAGCCCCCAGCAAGGGAACAGCATGGCATTAAATACAAAATGGGCAAAAAGTAAATGATATATACATTTCGCAGGAGTAAGTCTCGCAGTTGTTGCCTACTGTTTATTGGCTTATTGTATGCATTCTTGGCTTCCAAACCATAATTCTAATTCTACATTCAGCCTTATAAGGACATCCAGAAAATGCGGCACATTTTCGCCTTCTCAGAGCAGTCTCTCAAGGAGGCTTAATGGCCTGGTGTTTGTGTAGGCTCTGGCACAGAACATGTCTGGGAAGCTTTAATGACACGATCACTGTTTTGCTTGCTGGTACTGCTGCTGCAAATACGGAAAACATATTTAATAGGTTTACATTGCATATATTATGCCCCCAAAGTTGGCAGTTTATTTGGTGCAAACTCTTATTTCCTGACAAAATAACTTTGCAAAGCATCCTTATTATGACAGTTTGCAGTTCAGAACTACCACATATTTATAGCTACGTCCACAGTATATCTTTTGACACAGTTCTATACAATAATTTTGCTTTCTCTATGACCACTTTCTTCCAGGACATTTTGATTACATTCACAAGGGGCAGCTGCCCTTTGAATAACTCGACAGGTTCACAGCAAAGTCCATGCATAGCTCTCAACACTGAGGTCTTTCTCAGGAATCTGGTCCTCCAGCTACCTTAGTTGGAGATCATTTTTTTCTTTACTAAAGAGCCTTGAGAGATGGGAATAGTAAATTACCATTTTAGTTTGGAGTGGATCTAAACATCGCATGGATCTGCCCCTTCCCACATTCCTCAGCATGTCCATATCAGGAATCACTTTCTACTTTGGGGTTAGAAAACTGTTCCCATTAAATTTGGACTTTGTTAGATACCAATCGTGAAATTCGTATATTTCAGAGGTGCTCTGGACAAGCAGAAAGCTTGTCCCAGGCAAAGCCCTCGTGAGAGATATCATTAGCCACACACACAAGGCAACATCAATCATACTACCTATCAAATGTAGGATTTTTTGCAGAGGCATCTCTATGCTTTCCTCAAAGTCACAAGACATCACTGAAAATAACTTCTAATGTCTGTTTCTGACCCATGATTTAGCTATTAGACACCTTTCTCTTTTATAATGAGCAATGAGAAAGTATCATTAAACAGGAGTTCATTCTCCTCTGGATAAGGGAGAAGGGAACCAGGCACAAGGACTGAAAGCACCACCTGAGCTATACAGAACACATACTACAAGACAGAGAAGCCCAAACACCAGGGAGATGCTCTTTAACTTGAGCAGAATGCCTTGTCAACACAGAATAAATACTGCACAGCTGCCAACTTCTGCTATCGATATACTAATAGACACAACCAATTCTTCCAGAAGACCACCCCAAGTAGTGCTGAAGAACTGCCTTCACAGTCCTGTGCGTTCCTACAGCAGAGAACAAGTACCAAAAGGCATGATTGCTAATTTAAGAGGAGGCGAGGAGAATTGTACTGGAGGTTTAATAACACGCCGACGCTTTGCATCGACTAGCTCTTCAGCACCCTTTGGGCCCTGCTCAAAGACTACAGTAAGACATGTCTGTGGTGCACCCTGCCTACCCAGCTGTTGCCTTCCTCCAAGCAAAGTTTGTTATTATGGAAAACTACTTATTCTGAAGAGAGAAAGAAGCAGAGGGCAGGGCAAGAAAAACAATTGTAATTTCTGGATCGATACCTCCTGTTGCCCCAGGAAATCTGCATCATGATAAACGACAGTTGGTGCCTGCTGTTGAAACAGGCAGAAAAAACAGATGCTATTCCCTACAATGTAAGCCGATGTAGATTTTCCAGCTTGTCATCCCAAAATTTTTAACAACTTCTATATCCATCACAAATGTTGGCACAGCCTGTCCCTGCCACTGAAGATGACAATTAAGAGCTAACTATATAAGGAAGCATCCAGATTTTTCTACTACGTAATTTAAAATATTAGAGCTAAGATCATCATTATCGGATTTTTAAACAAGAAGGCTCACTCAAGCTGACCTATTTTGTTCAGTACATGAGTCTGAGGTTTATTTTTGTCACCACTGAATTTACAAAATAGCTCCAATAGTTTTTACCTGCCAACTAATATTACACAAGAAGTGTAGGTGCAATGCCTCTGTAAGAAGACATTTGCATTATTACCATTGTAAGTAGGACCCTCACCAGAACAGCTGCCCTGGAGATGTAATAAAATGTCTGAGAAGTGGTTTAGCTTATGATGAATGCTTATTATTAACCTAAGTATGGGTATTTCACCAAATTGTCGATCATAATGTTGAAAGGGAAAACGAGTAGTTTTGTATTCAGCATGTGAAGAATGGTAGTACATGACACTAACAGGCAGGACAGATGCTTTCTATACCAGGGTGATACACTCATCACATTTATACCTACAAGCAGAAGTAACCTCAGGAAGAAGAGCCAGTAAGGAAGCCCCTTTCCATTCCTCCCTTGATAAAAAGGCCAGTGCAAGGAAAACAGAGAAGCTGTTTTCACCTTCAGGTCAATCACAGACATTTTGAAGGCTTTTTCCTCAACTCTTAGCCATATCTCAATGGTGCATGTGTACATTTGCCCCCATACAGCCTCAACATATGCACAGCTCTACCTTGAAGGCTCCTCTCACCTCCCAGAGGCCTCCTGCCCCTGGGCACATGCTGCCCCCTCAGCTCCTTTGCCAAGCTCTACCCTGGCTGGAGCTTGCTATGTCCCAGCGCATGCAGCGAGTGGAACAGGTCTCTGCTTCCCATTTACCTGGTGCAAAGGGAGAAATCCAGTTCAACAAGAAAGTTTGGACAAGGGATATTTCTGAAGGCTGTTATATGAAAGCACTCCCCTTTTATACTTGATTTTGGTCTTCTATAAAGAACTGACCATCACAGCATTTGAAAGGCAGCAACTGATATTTCCTGCTTTTTAATATTTCAAACTCACTGGCATTTTATCAAAGCACCTTCTAACATAGAATCATAGAATCATAGAATGCTTAGGGTTGGAAGGGACCTCTAGAGATCATCTAGTCCAACATCCCTGCACACACAGGGTCACCTAAAGCACGTGGCACAGGACTGCATCCAAGCGGGTTTTGAAGATCTCCAGAGAAGGAGACTCCACAACCTCTCTGGGCAGCCTGTCCCAGTGCTCTGTCACCCTCATTGTTAAAAAAATTTTCCTTAAGTTCCTGTGGAACTTTTAATGCTTCAGTTTCTGGCCATTACCTCTAGTTCTGTCGGTGGCCTCCACTGAAAAGAGACCAGCACCATCCTCTGCACTCCCTCCCTTGATGTACTTATATACACTGATTAGATCTCCTCTCAGCCTTCTTTTCTCCAGGCTGAACAGGCCCACCTCCCTCAGCCTCTCCTCGCAGGGCAGATGTTCCAGGCCCCTGATCATCCTTGTGGCCCTGCGCTGGACTCTCTCCAGCAGCTCCACATCCCTCTTATACTGTGGAGCCCAGAACTGGGCACAATACTCCAGATGCAGCCCCACCAGGGCTGAGGGGCAGGATCACCTCCCTCAGCCTGCTGGAGACGCTGTTCTTAATGCACCCCAGGATCCCATTGGCCTTCTTGGCCACGAGGGCACACTGCTGCTTCATGGTCAACTTATCATCCACCATGACACCCAGGTCTTTTTCCGCAAAGCTGCTCTCCAGAAGGTCAGTCCCCAGCCTGTACTGATGTCTGGGGTTATTCCTCCCCAGGTGCAGAACCTTGCACTTGGCCTTGTTGAATTGCATGAGGTTTTTCACCGCCCAGTTGTCCAGTCTGTCCAGGTCCCTCTGGATGGTAGCGCAGCCCTCTGGAGTATCGGCTACTCCTCCCAGTTTCGTGTCATCACCAAACTTGCTGAGGGAGCACTCTGTGCCTTCATCTAGGTCATTGATGAATAAATTGAACAGGACTGGACCAAAGACTGACCCCTGGGGGACCCCGCTAGCTACAGGCCTCCAACTAGACTCTGCACCGCTGATCACCACTCTCTGGGCCCTGCCATCCAGCCAGTTCCTAATCCACCTCACTGTGCACTCATCTATCCCACACTTCCAGAGCTTGCCCAGGAGGATGTTGTGAGGGACAGTGTCAAAAGCCTTGGTGAAGTCGAGATAGACGACATCCACCGCTCTCCCCTCATCTATCCAGCCGGTCATTTCATCATAGAAGGCTATCAGGTTAGTCAAGCAAGATTTCCCCTTGGTGAATCCATGCTGACTACTCTTGAGCACCTTCTTGTCCTCCATGTGCCTGGATACAATGGCCAGTATGAGCTGTTCCATGACTTTTCCGGGGACGGAGGTGAGGCTGACTGGCCTGTAGTTGCCTGGGTCCTCCTTCTTGCCTTTTTTGAAGACTGGCGTGGCATTGGCCTTCTTCCAGTCTTCCGGCACCTCCCCTGTTCTCCAGGATCTTTCAAAGATGATGGAGAGCGGCTTAGCTATGACCTCTGCCAGCTCCCGCAGCACTCTGGGGTGCATTCCATTAGGGCCCATGGATTTGTGGGAAATGCCCACAAGAGCAGCAGGAAATTTCACATATGTGAAATCTTCTCCATAAAATTCTTTCCTCAATAATCCAACAATGATTCTAAATATTTATTTTATACAATCATCAACATTGTTAGTTCATGAACTGAAAAAGGACAACACATGCAGGGATAAAATATTATCCTTCTAAATCAAGTTCATCCCTATATATTGAGAAGGAAGGAAACAGATCACTGAAAAAAATCCAACTCATTCTGCCATATAGAATGCAGATATTCAATAGCAGATATTCATCTTCTCCAGTATATATTAGGAGATGCCACACTGCCATAGTGTCGGAGGAAAAGCAGCACATCATGTTCCCATGTAGGCTGCTTTCAACTCAAATGAGTTGCTTTGCTGTTATGAAAATGGTGGTAAGTGCATCCAAAGGTAGTAGGGCTTGAAAAGCTACACTGGAATAGAAATGCCATTTGAAAACTGAATGTTATTTAAAAAAAAAAAAAGCTTAATTAAAGCTATTGTTCTTTTTGTTCACAGTAAGTACCTACTCTTTATACAAGCTGTCTTTCATTTCAGAAATTCGTACTGTGACCTGCTGTACTTCCTGTACATTCAGTACCAATGAGATGCTATTAGAGACAGTGATGTACATCTAATGTAGCTCTAATGTGGATACACTGACAATAGCTATATATTCCACAATCTTATAATTCCACAAGAGATAGCTTCTGGCATGAAGAGAACAAGTGTATTTTTATTTTAAAACAGGCTCCACAACTCTCCTGCACAAGATTCTCTTGGCTCAGGGCCTAAAACTGCACTTATCCATGGGCCCACACCTTTCTAGCTACAGCATCAGAGGGACAGAGATATCTCTGGCTTGTATTTTGCTTGCGTGGCATAAAGACTACTCAGTCTCAGCAGTAGGTTTAAAAAATCTGCTAAGAGATGAGTCCCTGGCCCATTTTTACAGCACCTGCAAATTCAGTGCGAGAATCCAGCACCCGCTTCTGCAACCTGCTCTTAAAAGCAGCTCTGCTGAAATGTGCTAAACCAAAATCACCACCAGCAATATCAGTCCATACTGCAGCAACATGCCTCAGTTTCCACACAAACTACTAACATGCACCCAATTTAGTACAACTGGTCTTAAAGTCACCTTATATTTCCCATTGCAAATACTTCATCAACTATCACACTACTCACACAGATAGAGCAATGCCCTGTTATTACTTCTCTAAATTCCTTTTTTAACATGTGGTATAATCCGTTAAAGCAAAGCAAAAGTGAATTCTTGCAATATTCTAGTCAAAGTCAGCTTTGCCAGCTAGCTGCCACTTTCGAAATAAATTAGTCCCTGCAAGGATTACCACCAGCACAAGCACCAGGCAGCTACCCACACAACACAGTCAGCTGTTACCCTTTTAATTCATTAGTCTCTTCAGCTAGGTTAGAGGTTATTACAACTTCTTCAGGAAAAAAAATGAAAGCTTAGATTACCTCCTAACCCATTTTAAAACCTGTAACTCAGCCTTTAAAAACACAACAACTATTTCTTAGCAATAGGGATTAGAAACAATTTATACTAAAATAACATTCAAACCAGTCTTAAAGCTATTCAACTGGCAGCTCAAATGCATAATAAATCTGAAAACCGTAAACAATTTAGATTCTTCAAAGTTAGCCTCAAAACAAGTTACAGTGATGTTCGTAACAATTGCCAGTAAATGAAAATTAACAATGCCTGAAATGTCTCAAATTACATTCTGCTTCAGTATGATGTTCAAACTGAGATGATATTAATTACTATTGCTGGTGTATTCTCAGTTTCTACAATTTCTACAATTAAAATATCTGTTTTCGGAACAGTCTTTCTCAGTAAGAGAACACTCCTTAATAAATGTTGAGTTTTCTATGTCTACCATTCTTAATCTAAGACAGAAGAAATTTATTTTGGACAAAACTAGACAAGGCAAGAATTAGAATGCTTCATTTACCTAAATCATAATAATGCCGTTATTAGGTTAGACCTCAAATCCATCAGTTTAGTCCAGTATCTTTCATCTTTCTCTTGAAATGGCTAGTAGTAGATGCACAGAAGGAAAATACAAAACAAAGCAAAAACTCACCATAAGAATCAGAATAAGGCAATCCTTCCCCAGGATATGTTCCCAATGTATGAAAAGGCTTCCCACATTCTAATTAAACTTCTTTAACAGCTTCTAAGGAGTTCAAGCATTTTAAGAAAATTAAGTTTATCATCAGATTTCAAGAATTATTATCTTCTTACCAAGGAAAACCTAGGACATCTGGGAGAAATTGCATCCCTTTGAAAAAGCTGTTCTGATTCTTTCCCAATTTATATTTGCTCACTACATACAAATTTTATCCTCGGTCAAATTTCACAGCTACGTTGGGTACAGAAATTGCACTGCAAACTCCAAAGTTTCCAGCCACCTTGGAACCCTGGTGGCAACATAGTTTGGCTACCTTCTCATGGTCCCTTGACCTCCTCGGCCTTTTAAAGCAAGGAGCTGCCCTCCACCTTCTCAAGAGGAAGGCACAAAAAGGGTGAAGCGCTATTCATTTCACTCTGAAGCTCTGAACGTCTCCGTTCAGAGAGACCAGCTCCGGACATTGAGGCACTATTGGGTAAGGAATGGGATATAGCTGCTACAGGACTAGCACCAATCACTCACTCCGCTAGAGGAAAACATACCAAGCAGGGACCAGCCTGTAAAACTCCTGACTCAGGTTCATCCAGCTGTTACTGAAGCACAACAACTTGTTCTTTTTTCCCCCAGGGCCTGCAGCCTTTACAGTCCATTCCCTCACTCAGGGTACCACCTTTCCCTTACATCAGCAGTGACCATCTTCTCTCCCTTTTGATAGGATGGGTAAAAAGTGGCATGAGGGCAGTCAAGTACCAGAGATTTGACACTACAGCTGCTAGAGTCACTGCTCTGCACACTTCCTTTGAAATGAAGTTCATTCTAGGCACGGCTTCTCCATCCAGAATCCAGGCACAGAGTTTAAATATTTTCTCTCTGAAACACACTGACATCACACCAAAATAATAAAAGTTTAAGTCCTGCAAACGATACAATAAAGGCATAAAATAAGGTCAGTCAAAGTCTAACTCTTTTCAGCCCTTAAATCAAGGTTTAAGGAAAAACAGAGCAATCTTTGTCAAAGTGTCTATTTTCTACCATTGGACCAGACAGCTTCACTCAAAAACTGTTCATCATTGAATTAAAATCAGCTGTGGAAAAAGATAAATCTGACAGCAGTTGTCTGATCCTCACAAAGGAATTTGACTGGGAGAAAAGCTGGAAAGAGAAATAAAATGCTACAGCAACAAAAGAAAGAAAAAAAGAAATAAACAGGTAGCCCATGCAGTAAATTCAGCAAATGAGATGCTTCTAAAGCATAAACTATCCAAGTGCTTCTAGCTTTTGGCAGTGTGCGGGCATTAACGCCTTTCCTGCTCAGGTTTGAGACCTAAGCAATCTTCTCGCAGTTTGCAGGGCCTGTCCCATATGGTGGAACCAAACAAGGAGCTTTCGCTCTTGCTGTAAACAAAGTTTCAGTGAAGGGTCAATAGAAATCTCAAGAGGGAAGAGATGTGCTGATGAGACGCTTGCTGCAGGATCGTATCTTGCAGCCAGTAACACAGGAAAGAAGGTAAATGTGTTCCTCTCCAATGCACTTTTTTCTGTGTGCCTAATCTTCAGCTATGGGGGAAATAGATGAAAGATGTATTTTTGAAAATTGAAAAACTTAAAAAATGCAAAAGCAGAAAAATTTCAATTTGTTACTAGTGGATAAATTAGCTCTCAAAGGTAAGGTTAACTAAGTCAAATGGCACATCAAGAAATCAATCCTCACCTAAATTATGATTATCAGAATGCAAGAAAATAAGCCAACTCAAATAAGGCTAAATTTGCTCACTTTGCGACTAAGCAGAAGACATTTGCCCATTCAAAATTCCATATTTGTCCATATATCTGCATGCACAAGCTCATGGGTAAAGAGAAACATCCAGAAGAAGTAATCAAACCTACCTATTCGTGTCAAATTGTTGAGAATCTACCTTACTCTGCAGTGGTGCAATTCTAGTAGTTTTACTATGATGGAAACAATAAAATCTTTCTGCCACTTGAAATCCATGTTCAAAAATCTTTCAGCAGGCTACACGGTGCTGCAAAAGCAGAACCCAAGGCCCATCAGGCAGAGATCAGCTTTGTAGCTTAGAAATAACAGGAAGTGCTTCTGTCTCAACTGTGATCTGTTATGATACAACTAAAAACTTACTGGAATCCACCTTTGTTTTGGTCCCTGCTGCCTGTTTCTGTCACTTGTTCACCACTCGCACATTAGCAGCAAACTATACATGCAACTGCATGTATTCTACTGTCTGCAGGTAGAATATGCTTTTATGGGGTGATCACTTGAATATATAATTAAATTCTTGTATAAGGAGCAGAAAATATGTTGTTCAATGACAACGTGCTACTCAGAACTTCCAAACATAATACTCAATTACATGGCTTGAATCCACAGCCTCAGTAATGGTTAAGACTTAACTGCATGCTCAGCACCTGGATAAGGAAATGACTCAATTAGGAGATTCTCATTAGATGCACAATGGACAACAGTAATGAAAGCTTGCATGAAATACTGCAAAGAAATAATTCACTGCTTTAAATTTAAGCTGCTCAGTTACTTGTATTGGCACACACCTCTTGAATAATAATTTTAAGCATCACTTTTCCAATCTACCAGAAGGCCCAAAAGAGGAAATCTAAAGGACACATCCAGCTGGCTCTGACTGGTCAGCTCTGGTCAGCAAATGCCAAAAGGGGCTCAGGATCCTCAGAATGCTTTAAATACCAAGGTTTCCAGTGAACCTCTTCTGACCTGCCTCAGGTGCCTGCGATGGGATGGGATCAACCTTGGAGACTTGTCTGCTTCTCCACACTGACTGAAAAGGGGCCCAGAAAATTTAACATAGAATTAGGCATCTTTCAGATACCTAAGGTAGGCCAGATGAATGCCAGGCTTTTGATATAGGCTCCCATTTATCCTTCAAGCTTCAAATGGATATCACCTTGTAATATCAAGCGCTGGCTTTTTAGATATTTTGATCCCCATAAACATCATGGATAGCCATGCTGACAGATTACCAGAAGGATATTTTTCACAGTCCTCCATTCATATGGTATCTGCCTGTCTCTCTTCTATTTTCCAGTACATTCCTAAGATTTGACTTTAGCTGAAAAGACAAATTTAATACTCATTAGTCAACACTTTTTGATTGACAGCCTGATCAGCCTTTGAATATGTTAACTTTCACATCACTCCAATATATTATACAATATATACACTGATACCCCTATTTCCAGTAGCTATATATTAATGAAATCAGAATTGAAATGTGTGATTCGTACATCTGTGATTCTTTCTGTTCATGCATTTTAAATAGCAAAACTTCAAAATGGAAAAATTAGGGGGCTTAATTTGAAGTTTTAAATCTTTATATGACTTGAGAATTTAACTTGCATTAAACAATTTTGAAAGCAGAAACTATTGACATAAAACATAATTGAAACTAACTTTTTTCACTTAATTGTTCATTTCAGGGTTTATGTGTGTAGTCAGGGCTGATTGCAATATTTTGTAGCTGATTTTTTCTTCATTTTTAATAGAACCTTATTTATAAGTTACTGAAAAATATTCTAAATATTTGTAATTCAAATGAACTCAAAATAATTTTATTGGAAGAAAACTGAGAGCAAAATAATAAAATATGGTGTTTAAAACTACAGCACTTGCTTATTTTCCTTCACTAATGGAAAACTCACTTGTTCCATGAAGCAGATGGCTGTGAGTGTCACGCCCACTTCCTCCAGCCTTGTTATTTGGACATACCATCCATTTGTGCTCATAAATGCCTCCTACTGAACAGGAAACTGCAGATGCATTTACAGACTGTACCCTCAAGTGATAGCTTTGCAGGCAAACAACACATTTTGGGATCAACAGATACTTAGAGCTTCACCACCAACTCAAATATCACCACCTCCACTGCAGCAAGCACACCTTGTTGCCTTCAATTCTCACATGCCATGTTGCCTTCAATTCTCACATGCACAAAATTGGAAGGGAGGAGTGGGGAAGAAACTGGGAATTGCCTTAGGGCAAAACAGGTCCCAGTGTGTAGGAGGATCCATTCTGTCTTTTCCATATTCTCACGTCTAGACTAATGGAAATAGCTCCTGCTAAGTGGTTCACAGATTGAGAGTTGAAATGAAGCAGTTAAGTGCCATATTCAATAGCTACTTTTCCTTCTCTTATAGGGTCAGAACTACAAGAAAGTTTTTTCATCATTAAGTCAGAACTGTGGATAACCACTTGACAACACTGTCCAGAAACCTTTTCAGTCCTCTGATCAATAAGTAGAAGTAGATCTCTAAGCATATCTTACCCTGTGTTCTATCGTGGGAAGTTAGAACACAGTTTCATAGAATGATTGTTTTACTTGTGAAGTATAATCCTTTTTCTTAATCTTTTTTTTTCTCTCTCATGTGTTCTTTGATTATAAAATTTGCAGAAAAGGTGCTGTCCTCTGAAACATTTATAGAATCCCATACCCACTAACCAAAATAAGAAGGTACCAGTCTTCTGAAAAACTTGTATAGCCCCTTCAGTCTCTTGGGAATTAACAGAAAGCATCATTTTACTTCCCTCATTTAGTTTTACATGTGGAAAACATGCAAGATACATGTGGCTTTAAGTAAAACATTAATAGGTACATGGCATTTCCTCCATTTTTACATCCTTACTTAGATGTCTCAATCTAAGACACAAAGGAAAACTTAAGTTTTCTTCCTAAGAAAAGAGATAATTTAGCTGCTGTAAATGTTTTTGTAATTGTTTTGTTAAGTCTGGTCAACAATTTTCTGCATCATTTCATGCTAATTATTGCAACCAGAAGTCTTACAGATGCTGTACATCCAAAATTTTGCAACAGGAAGCTAGAAAGCTAACAGACATGTCTAAATCAAAGGGTCAGACCACATATTTTCCATTTACACAAAATCTGAGGGAAGCCAAGGTGATGGTTAAGCACTATTTCCACTAATGATTACCTTATTAAATGATATTACTGAGGTTTTTAGACATGTTCTTTCATAATCAAAATAGAGCTAGTGTCAGTTCAAGTGTAACCTGGCTTATTATCTTTGAACATAACACACTGCAACTGGCAAGTAGTCAGACCTTGCCTGCTTAAAGAGATAATCATATACACAATCCCGCCCATTCATCTAAACCCTTAAGTAAAGGTAAAATACCTGCTTTTATCAAGTCTGGTGCTAATGATCTAGCTTGAATAGTCTGATTTTCCACAGAAAGGGATCAACAGAGTCAGAGAATCGGAAAAAGATTTAGAGCCACGCTGTTGTTCCTCCACGGCCAACCTCTCTTTGGATGAAATTAATTCCCACTCTATTGTACATCCATCCCTATGGAAATATTAGAAATGCACAATTATGGGCCTACTAATTACTGGCCACATCTACTTTCCTCTTCCATTTGTCTTCATCTGGACATAGAGAGCCCCTCCTTGTTGGCATGATGTGTTCAACGCTCTCTATTAGATACTAAAATCCTACTTTTTTCCTTTCATGAAAGAAGAATGCATTAGCACTCTCTTCCCTGACAAATACTCTAAGAGTCCCTAGAGCAGAGGAGAATAGGGCATTCTGTATTTCATCATTCATTCAGAATCCAACATGTGAAATAAACTTACAGATCACAGAAAACAAACACATTTCAGCAGTGACGAAGGAATATGTGGAATCAATAATGTTTATGGCACAGGGTCTGTCTAAAATGACAGCAACAACAACCAGCATCTCAAAAGGTCAAAAAAGCTCAAGAAAACCCTTCCAAAATGTTGCACAGGTGAGGATGAAAATGTGTTAATTTAAGGTATACATGTTTCCAAAATACTTCTTGGAAGAGGAGAGAGGAAAATTTGTCAGCAATAACAAGCAGTATCCTAGTGCTCAACTCTGGGAATGAGGCAAATAAGAAAAGAAAGAGAGTGATGCCTCCATCTGACACTGAAGAGCAGCAAACCATTCAGTGAGGCTACCTTTATTAAGGCATCAGGAACACAAGCAGGAAGGGGCAGTGTTTTCCCCCAGGGAAAAAAAAAAAAACCTACTACAAGCTAAAACAAATTTATTAGGATTATGAGATTTTATTGTTTTCTCTTTATATAATTTTAGAGCTCACTGTAACCCTCTTGTTACACCCAAGGCCCTAAAACGCATCTCCCAGGAGACACTACGATAAAAACAGGCCCCTACCTAGCTTTCATAAACTTTCTAAAGCCATTATACCCTTTTATTAGGATACATTAACAGATTTTATCAGAGTTTCTTTAGTGAGATTATTTTTTTGGTGAGCAGTCATTTCACAGATTTAATCTAAATTCTACACTTATGGTATATTAGCCAAGCTGAATTGCTACTGGGGAGTTAAACATATTGCAGAAGATGCTTTGCACATTGAAACAGCAGTAAAAAGAACCTGTTTTGTTGAGAAGAGTCATTTCATAGAAACATACTAAAGTATGCAGAGCGTATAAAAGTAAAGTGTTGGGATTTCCTCTAGGATAGTTTCAATTTGAGATAAAGAACCCTATTTCTTAAGACTCTTCTCAAACAGAAGAAAAGTACAAACTAAAATGAAAAAAAAAATAAAAAAGGACTAACAACAATTTGAAGGTCACCAAGTTCCTTTCAGCCAACACCTGCTTGTTGGGGCCTTAGTAAGAATATATAGGAAAGTGGAGTTTGTGGGGAACTGGACCGACGCCTAGCAACTGAACACCTGGAGGAGAACCAATCAGCTGGGAGCCTGTAGCCAATGAGTGTTGCTCCTCAGCGCATGCCCACCTGCACCGGTATAAAGCCCTGCTACAGACAACAGCAGAGCAGAGTTGACCTCACTTTGTGTGGAGGTGTTGTTTGCTCTGGCTTGTGGAGAGGGCCCTGGCACTTGGCACAAGAGTGACCCTCGACATCTGGTGACCCCGACGTGATCGTGCGAGAACGCAAGAGATCTTGCTGGAGAAAAGCGGATTGTGACCACGACCTGGTGAGTCAGAATGGGAATTGGTGCATCTAGAGTAGAAGTTGCTGCAACAGCAATGGAACATGATACTGTTGAACGCTTCGTAAGGCTTGCTCAAAAAACTAAGATTGAGGTCTCGAAAACCGAGTTAACCGATTTGTTGCTATTTTGTAAGAAGAGAAAAATCATAGAAGAAGCCTCCCAGGCATGTAAATTTGAATCATGGGAGCGAGTAGGAAAAGAACTATGGGACGGTGTACAATTAGGCTCGGAGGAAGCGTGGCGCCTCACAAAGAC
Source organism: Tinamus guttatus (assembly GCF_059628265.1). Lineage (NCBI taxonomy): Eukaryota > Metazoa > Chordata > Aves > Tinamiformes > Tinamidae > Tinamus > Tinamus guttatus. The sequence goes on along the minus strand of NW_028288725.1, from coordinate 424,043 downwards.
ATATCGTCTCATATGGCCTATGTTTGAGCGGTTAGTCGCTATCGCCTTTTGGGAAGCGCTCCATGGAGAAGAAGAGGAAAACGGGTCTGAAAGTTCTGAATGTACTAACAATACTGAGCCAATTCAGTGTAAGAAAATAGATAATAAGAGAAAGGTAACCTCACCTAAACAGGCATGTCCGGTAACTTTGGCCGAACAAGAAGTATGGGGGGGAGTGGATGAGTATCTCCCCCCGTGGGAGGGGGAGGAGCGACCACCCCCCACAGCACCCGAATGGGAGGGGGAAAAGCGACCAACCCCCACAGCGCCCGAAATGGAAGTGGACCCAGTTAAAGTACCGATCCCAGATGGATCGCACGATGATAATGCCGTGGTTCAAAAAATGTGACAAGAACTTCGGGGACAGGCAGAGAGAATGACAGAATTATTAGAACAAATGCGGCGACTAGACGGTGGGTCCAAGGCCAGAGATGTGAAGGCAGCCTATAAGGCTGCCCATAGGGCTATAGTTGAAGGGTTGGAAAATGTAGACAAACAATTAGAGCAGTGGGAGGCACGAAAAGATGCTCCTAAGATTCAAAAGAAAGCAGCTGGGGCAAGTGACCCAGCTGAAGAAGGATTGTTGCCGGAGCTCCCAGCCACTTCCACTGCAGGTGGAAGTAATGATGAGGAAATGCCACCTGTTAATCCAACATTTAATGCGGGAGCACGGTATAAAGGGCTCATAGAGAATGCTCAGTTACAAGGAGAATTTGTATTAACACCACTAGCAGCTCCTGTAGTAACGGGAGCCCAGGGCCCCAGGTGGGAACCTCTCGATTGGAAATTTGTTCAAGGCATACAAAAAACAGTAATGCAGTATGGGCACGACAATAAGTTGGTGAGAAATCACGTCTCCGCTCTGTTTAAATATTCCCATATGGTACCTGCGGATAGCAGAGCGATAATGGAGCTCCTGCTTTCCTCTACCGCTTACATGCTTTGGTTAGCAAAATGGCAGGAAAGATTAGAGGAAAAACAATTGGAGAATCTAAATCGCAGTATGGACGATCCATTAAGGGTTGCCACCCTTGATCAACTAATGGGGAATGGGCGTTACCGGGCAACCGAGGCCCAGGCAGCGCTCCACCCCAGGATACTACAGCAATCAAAAAATGCAGCGCTAGCCACTTTTCTTGCACTACCACAAATAGGAACGCCACAGTTGCCATACACCAAAATAACGCAAAAGCCGAATGAGTCTTTTTTCAACTTTGTTGATCGACTGAAGGAAGCCCTGGATATGGCACCTAATGTGCCTGCGGAAATGAAAGCAATATTGGCAAAGGATCTAGCAGTTCAAAACGCAAACCAAACTTGCAAGCAACTGTTAGCTACTTTGCCACCAGGAGCTTCAATTGTCCAAATGATAGAGACCTGTGCCCGAGCGCCATTGATAGAGGAAGAACAAAAAGCAAAAATACATGGTGCGGCTTTGGCCGCAGCAATTAAAGGAGAAAGAATGTCTAGAAAGGAAGACAAGAGATTTCATGGGACATGTTTCCTATGTGGTCGATTAGGACACATGAGGAGGAAGTGTCCTAACAGATTCAGGATGGAGGATATGGGCCCGAGAGGATTCAATGGGACCTGTGCCAGATGCCAGAGGTTCGGGCATAAGGCAGCGGAGTGCCGATCACGGTTCCGCAAGAATGGCATGCCGATACAGGGAAACGGGAGCCGCTGCGTTGTGAGGGACGCGGCGAACAAGTATCCCCAGACGATGGCTGCCTCCACGAACTCTCCGCCGCAACCCGAGGAAGCGCAGGAGTCGACCTCTCTGTGGCAAAATTCACAGTGATTAGAGACTGACGTGCACATATTAGAATTGATGTGCACTGGTCCCCTGGGGAGGAGCTGAGAGCCAGCGACCCCCCCCCCCCCCAACTGCCACCCTCTTCTCCTTCTCCCGCCCCCCAAGCTGCAGTGTCGCCGGGAGCAGGCCGGGGCGGGCGGACGAACCGGGCCTGTTAATGAGCAGCGGACAGAAGGGCAGATTTGTGGTCCTCTCAGAGGTGGCAGTGAAGTGCAACTTTAGCACGGGAAAATGAGTGAGCTTGACCAGTTACGCCAGGAGGCCGAGCAACTGAAAAACTAAATCAGGGATGCTAGGAAAGCATGTACCAACGCCACCTTGGCTCAGATCACAGCCAACATTGACCCTGTGGGGAGAATTCAAATGTGTACTAGAAGAACACTCCGGGGACACTTGGCTAAAATTTACGCAATGCACTGGGGGACTGATTCCAGGCTTCTAGTCAGTGCCTCCCAGGATGGCAAGCTTATCTGGGACAGCTACGTCTCCTCCTAGCTGGTTATGACAACTTCAACTACAATGTCTGGGATACACTGAAAGCTGATAGAGCAGGTGTCCTTGCCGGTCATGATAACCGTGTCAGTTGCTTAGATGTGACTGATGATGGAACGGCAGTGGCAACAGGATCGTGGGACAGCTTCCTCAAGGTCTGGAACTGAAAAGAGCGGCAGACTCTGTGACTGGAAGAACTTTCCAGCGGTTGAAAACTAAAACTGATAGCATATCCAGTCTGACCATACTAACTTGGACCCCCATCCTCCCCAGCTCCAAAGGGCAAGATTTTTTCCTTCTCCTGTTGCTGAAATGAAGAGCACAATTACCTTTCCAAGAAGAATTTCTGTGGTTGTAAGCAAAATGAAATTGTGTATTCCTTTGGGACCATTTTCTTTTGTCTTGGGAATTTAAAAATGAAACACTATCATAAGCGTGACCAGAATGATTATATTTGTGCTTGCAACTAAGTTACTTTGTTTTTGTTCATAATATTTTGATGCATGGTATTGCCAATTTTTGTTTTTTGTAAAAAGAGGGGAAATGCTGAGGATTACAGCCATGTTACTCTGTTTTTTGTAAATGTTGCAATGTTTATTGCTAATTTTTCTTTTTTGGAAAAAAGAGGGGGAGATGTTGGGGCCTTAGTAAGAATATATAGGAAAGTGGAGTTTGTGGGGAACTGGACCGATGCCTAGCAACTGAACACCTGGAGGAGAACCAATCAGCTGGGAGCCTGTAGCCAATGAGTGTTGCTCCTCAGCGCATGCCCACCTGCACCGGTATAAAGCCCTGCTACAGACAACAGCAGAGCAGAGTTGACCTCACTTTGTGTGGAGGTGTTGTTTGCTCTGGCTTGTGGAGAGGGCCCTGGCACTTGGCGCAAGAGTGACCCTCGACACCTGCTCTTCAGAACTACTGCCAAGTCATCATGGTAACTGCCATAAAGAACTCCTCAGAAATACAGAGCAGTTTTGCAGAAGCTATGAGCAGTATATACATTTGTTTACACTTATATTCAAGCCATGGTACAATTCTGGAGCTCATCAGCTAATGGCATGATTTGTAACTGGCAGCACCCTTGAATTCCCTGTATCACACAAGTCCTTTCTGAACACTACTGAGGGCATAAAACTCGCTCCTCTTCCAAAGATAAACAAATACATCTTCTTAGTAACAACCTAAAAATACAATCTACTTCCATACAGAACAGAGACCTAAACTCAACTTTAGTTTTAGAATACTGAAAATACCAGACGTCTAAAGGGGAAGTTTTTGATTGAAAGTTTTACATATTATATTTCAGTAGGTTGTTAGCGAACTCTTAATTATTTTGATCCTCATTTCCATGGTTGGAGCATGCTGTAAGTCAACACATACAATATGCCAACCCACAAGTTGTTACCTTTGAGGCAGCTGAAATTCCCACTCTGTGTTAAAAAGCACCACTGATGAAAGCACACAGTCTCAATTTCCCTGCAAAGGCAAAGTTCTGCAATGGTGCAGCTCAAGTGCATAAAGGTCCAGCTCAGCACCCTACTACACTTCATGTCAACTGGGATGCACCAGGACTTCCTTCCTTATGATTTACACTAGCCCAAATTTCTATTCTATTGGGCCCTAAGAGCAACATAAAGTGAAGAACAAATACAAGATCGAGAAGAATCCATTAGAGCCTTGCTGAACGTCTCACACACCCTGTGAACACAGAGTAGACAATCATCTTCTAATAACTAAAAAACACTTAAAAATGGAACAAAGATTGTCCCTGTTTACTACAATGACTCTGGGTATTTAACCTGATTCCTTAATAGGCTTCTCTTCAATTCAATAATGTAAGATACTTAAAAAGATAACACACACAAGTAATATTTTAGGTTCACACCTAAGCTGCCAAGTTCTGTTTATCACTTTAGGTAGCTGTGGATTGCTCCTCTCTTCTGTCAGTCAAGCTTAGGGTAGAATCCTATTGGTTGTGACAAATTTCCTTATCCAGCAACAATTCTGCAGGTTCATTTCTTCTGGAGGATTTTCCCTCAAGGGTACTGTCTCTAAGCTTTGCAGTTTAACAATCATTACACTTTACATCCATTTCCATTAGGTATGTTCAGTGAGTTTCAAAAGTTGAGTTGTCATAGAGCAGGAGAAAGCCTGCTATCTACTAGTATAAAACCCATCAAGACAACTTAGACTTAAGTTATAGAGTATCTGCTTTCTAGAGTCAGTGAACTAATTCTTCTTTTACGAGTGGAAAGTAACTGCCTCTGACAGACATATTACAGCTAAAGTAGACTCTTCCGCAATTTATTGGTAGGGGAAAGGAAAGGACAGGGTGTCAGGAGGAGGGGAGTCAAGCAAGTATTTATCTCTAAAACATATTATATTTTCCATGTACTTGGCCATTTACTAGTTTCACTGATACACTTGCTATTTTTCTCCATACTTTTGCAGTTTTCTATGGCATTTATTGTAATATTAAAAACTGCTACGCTAACAGTGCATCTTTACCAGTTTATTTTTTGGTAGCTTTGTTTTCCCATGCCATTTATGTACTTAAACATTTTCACAGTGTTCCAGAGATTTCCAGCATAGATACCCCAAAACTACTCCAGAAGTTACTAACTGCTACAATACTGATGGGAGACTTGCTAGCAACTAAAGGCTTAGGCTTGGCCACCTATTTAAGGAACTATCAAGTTACACAGACCTTTCTGGTTCTACTTTTTAATCAAGAGTGTCGGCACCAAATAAAATACAAAACAGAAATGATGGAATACCATGCATTTTTATCCCTTATCTCAAGACACTTACTGTGTGATTCTTCATCTCAAGCCATTTAAAGACTTATAATAAAGCAAACAAGAGCAAGGTAAAGCTGAGTACTGAAGGTCAGCATTTTGATTTTCATCAATGAAAATTCATGTTTATCAATAAGGCTTCTATGTGCTGATAAGGGTTTTTTGTGTTTTTGGTTTGTTTTTCCCCAGCAAATTTTGTTTAAACAACAAAAGCTATACTTATACTTGAGTACTCAAGGTTCCTTTCCTAATTAAAAACCAAGCAACAACATGCCTTGTCATAAAAACAGCTCTATTGTGACTTCTGGATTAAATAGAGCTGAAAAACTGTAGCTGAAGGCTTCTAGCCTTATTTCAGAAAAAAACAAGAGCGACAAATTATTCACTAAAGACATACCAGTTAAGTCTGGAGCACCCACATTCCAGACTGTTTCTTAACTCCAATGAAAATCTACAAATCAATGCTCATCAGACCATGGCTTCAATAGTTTTTTCACCGTATTGTAAAGGCACTACTCTGTGGCACAACTGGAAAGCACTTTGTCTTTAAATGACAGAAACCACAGGCATTCATAGATTTGCAAGCTTCTCTAGAAGTCACCTGCAGGCCAAGCAGCTAATGCCAGCCCCTGAGATATCGCAGGCATTACAGTGAAACAATGGGCTGCCCAGAAACGAGTCTCATAAAAACCACATTCACTATGAATGAATATCAACAGAGACCATACCAGAAAGCTCTAAGCAGTGTTTTCCTATTAGGAGTGGGATCATCTTGTATTCATTTATGATCATAGAATGCTTAAGGTTGGAAGGGACCTCTAGAGGTCATCCAGTCTAACCCCGCTACACATGCAGGGTCACATGGCACAGGACTGCGTCCAAGTGGGTTTTGAAGATCTCCAGAGAAGGAGACTCCACAACCTCTCTGGGCAGCCTGTTCCAGTGTTCTGTCACCCTCACTGTTAAAAAATTTTTCCTTAAGTTCCTGTGGAACTTTTAATGCTTCAGTTTCTGGCCATTACCTCTAGTTCTGTTGGTGGCCACCACTGAAAAGAGGTCGGACACTCCTCCTCACCCCCTCCCTTGAGGTATTTATTTATATGCACTGATCAGGTCCCCTCTCAGCCTTCTCTTCTCCAGGCTGCACAGGCACAGCTCACTCAGCCTCTCCTCATAGGGCAGATATTCCAGGCCCCTTCCTTGCAGCCCTGCGCTGGACTCTCTCCAGCAGCTCCACATCCCTCTTATACTGTGGAGTCCAGAACTGGACACAATACTCCAGATGTGGCCTCACCAGAGCTGAGTAGAGGGGCAGGATCACCTCCCTCGACCTGCAGGGCACGCTCTTCTTAACGTAGCCCAGAATCCCATTGGCCTTCTTGGCCACAAGGGCACACTGCTGCTTTATGATCAACTTGTCCACCATGATGCCCACGTCTGTCTCTGCAGGGCTGCTCTCCAGAAGGTCAGTCCCCAGCCTGTACTGGTGGCTTGGGTTATTCCTCCCTAAGTGCAGGACCTTGCACTTGCCTTTGTTGAATTTCCTAAGATTTCTCACTGCCAAGCTATCCAATCTGTCCAGGTCCCTTTGGATGGCAGTGCAGCTTTCTGGGCTATCAAATACTCCTCCCAGTTTGGTATCATCAGCAAACTTGTTGAGGGAGCACTCCATCCCTTCATCTAGGTCATTGATGAATAAATTGAACAGGACTGGATAGAGGACTGACCCCTGGGGGACACCATTAGCTACAGACCTCCAACTAGATTCTGCGCCACTGATCACCACCCTCTGAGCTCTGCCGTCCAGCCAGTTCCTAATCCACCTCACTGTGCACTCATCTATCCCACACTTCCAGAGCTTGCCCAGGAGGATGTTGTGAGGGACCGTGTCAAAAGCCTTGGTAAAGTCAAGATAGGTGACATCCACCGCTCTCCCCTCATCTATCCAGCTAGTCATTCCATCACAGAAGGCTACCAGGTTAGTCAAGCATGATTTCCCCTTGGTGAATCCATGCTGACTACTCTTGAGCACTTTCTTGTCCCCCTCGTTCCTGGAGACAATGGCCAGTATGAGCCGTTCCATCACTTTTCCGGGGACAGAGGTGAGGCTCACTGGACTCAGTTGCCTGAGTCCTCCTTCTTGCCTTTTTAAGACTGGAGCGACATTGGCTTTCTTCCAGTCCTCCGGCACCTCCCCTGTTCTCCAGGATCTTTCAAAGATGATGGAGAGTGGCTTAGCTATGACATCCGCCAGCTCCCGCAGCACTCTGGGGTGCATCCTATCAAGGCCCATGGATTTGTGGGTATCGAGTTTCCTTAGGTGCCCTCTGATCCAATCTTCCTCTACACAGGGCGAGTCTTCCTCTGTCCAGGCTTCTTCTCTTGTCCCTACAGCCTGGGACTCTAAAGGGCTGCCCTTGGTAAACACCGAAGCAAAGAAGGCATGCAGTAATTCTGCTTTTTCTGTTATTCGTAACCAGGGTCCCCACCCCATTCACCAGTGGATTCACGTTTTCCCTGATCTTCCTGTTGCTGTTGATGTATTTGAAGAAGTTTTTCTTGTTATTTTTAAAGTTGCCAGACTGTGCTTCAGAAGTGCCTTCACTTTCCTTGTCGCATCTCTGCATTCCCTGACAAGGTTCCTGTATTCTCCCAGGGGCCTGTCCTTTTTTCCACATTCTGTATACTGCTGCCTTCTGCTTGAGGATTGCCACTTGCTCATCCACACAGGTCTCCTGCCCTCTCTCTGTCTTCTTACACACAGATGCTACTCCACATTACTAAGAGAAGCATTTACAAACACCAGAAGTTTCCTACTGCAAAGGAACCTTTTTGCTGATAAATTCCTTTGGTGATGCAGGGTGAGGGGAACTATTTGTAAGTCTACTTCATTCCAGGCAAGAAGTAATTCACAGGGTAAGCAGGTAGGGAATTGAATACAGCACTTGGTAGCTGTGCAGAGCTATTGTCTTCTTAAACGGCCTCCTTCAGCTTTTTAGAATTCCTTTTTTCAATCACCAATAGTCTCATTTTGTAAGCAGTGATATATGAACAGCCTCCCTGCAGAGGCTTGGACTGCACTAATACTGTGCTACAGCTCAAAATAGACATTGCCAGGTGAGCACACAGGCACAAAATAGATGGCAAATCACACACAAGCTACAGAGCACAATAAATCAACGTACGTTCCATCCCAAACCCCAAGTGCTTGTCCTTCGGCTGTAAGACTGATGTGCCAGACTTGCAAACAGCAGACGAGCTTCCTTTTCTATGCCATTAATGCCTTAATACATTGCCAGGTGCACCTTTTCCATAGTATAACCATCAAAACCACATTCAAGCAGTGTATGAAAAATGTCATGCATGTCTGTGGTCCCATACTCCATAGACAACCTCAGCTGCAAAGCCCATGCCCCACAACTTGCCCATGAATAGGCACGATCCGACACCATGGTGCAGGCAGCATAAATCTCACGACAGTCACACATAGGCGCTTCCAGCTGTGCAGCAGCTAATGCAAAACCAGCGTTTACAAACTTGCACATGGCAGAGTCAGAGACCCTCCTGAAGGGTGAAATGGCCATCTGTGTCTAGCAAGGGGAAACGGATAACCTGGAATGCCACAGTCCCTTTCCTTACTCCCAGCCTCATTCCCCAGGGGTGGGAAGCAGCCCTGCTCCGCACCTACAATTAACTCCTTGAAACATGACATTCAAGTCTCCATTGCGTCTCTATTATCCCATATTCAGAGCAAGCATAATAGTTTATCTGTATCTCTATGTCAGGCAAGACATACTAGAACAAAACACATTATATGGGAATGCATTTTACTTCTAAACAAGTATTTTTGTCTCTAAACAACACAAACAGCCTGCTGCAAACAGCCTTTAATTAAAAACATGTACACCTTAAGCACATATTTGGACCTAAGCCTGCACTTTTTATTCTGGTGTCTAAGAAAAATAAGTAACATTTTGCATACTCATGATATAACCTGATACAATAAATTCCCAGTGAATTCACACTGTGACACATCCACACATGCCAAGCTTGCAGACTATCAAATGTGGCGGGTAGAAACAGTGAACTACAGAGCTTGCAGTGAAAATATGGGTTTGCATGTCCTGGAGAGGAGCAGAGCGGGTGCCTGCAGAAGGAGCATGTTCACATGGAGGCTCAAAGGAGATGGTGAGAAACAAGGAGAGGTGCCTACAGCTCCAGCGGGCTCTGTGTGGGGCTATTTCAACCTAGGAAACCAGGGACATGGATTTTTCTTCACAGCTGTAAATGAAAGCAAAATCAAAAGGAACAACTTTTCAAAGACCCACTGCAGAACAGGAAAGTTTGCTTTCAGACTTTTATTCAAATTGGCCTGACCCAACAGACCTGAGTATCCTATTTAAAAATATTCCTCTTGTTCCAGTTCATTAGCTTATTTTCCTTCAATAAAACAAGGACCAGAGGCAGGGAGCACTTTGAGCACTTTGGCATATCTGCCACACAAGAGATGTGAGAGAATCCTGCCAAGAGGGCCCTGGCTGACTCAGGGTGCTGCACAAAAGCCTTGTTAAATACCCATCCCCCTCCCCCCCTCCCAGTAGATAAAAACTGCCTGATCTGAATATCAATATCTGGGGCTAACAATAGACACAGAGCAGCTGTGATTTTTAACAATGCGCTCAGCAACCACCTTCCAAAACCTGCACCTGCAGGGCCAAAAATGACAGGGGCGAGGGGGAAGGATGACAACGCATTCAGCTAGGTCACAGCCCTGCTGTGTCAAAACCCCAAGGAGAAGGCTGTATTTCAAACAATTGAAGAGTTGTTTTTTTGATGTTGGATTTTTTTTCCCAGATTTATTCTGTATGGAGCAGTAAGGAGCCATGGAGTCATCACATTTAATCGTGAAGTAACCCTCTTTAGGCTTAAAGTGCTTACATCCCTCCAAGTGCAGCACTCTGCCTATGTTGTAAGGCAGAAGGGAAGGCAGCGACACCGTGGACAGAGAGCTTCAGACAGAGCTGGGTTTTCAGCAGAGAGCTCCTTCCTCAGACATCCCTGGCATCTGTCCATTACAGGGCTCTAAGGACTGTATTTTGTACAAGTGTCTGGAATCCAAAGACAGCAGAAACCAACACTTACTTATGTTACACAATAAATGGGGAAATGTACTACATTATTGGTCTTTGCCATATAACATGAGATGAGCTATCATACATGACAGTTGCAATAATCTTCTGTCTCCTTTGGTCTGGAAATTAACATCTTAATTCAGCATCCCCTTGATCTTCCCCCACCGATATTTTCAAATCTCCAGATTTTTAAACCAGTGCCCCAACACTCTTCTCAACAGCATCTCTGAACTTTGTCAGCACATTGCAACTACTACCAATAAACATGCCAGTTTAGAAAGGGCTCAATTACGTAGTTCTAGGTAGGACAGCATAATAATATACATCAATAGGAATAATCATTGTTATCTGTACTTGACAAGGACTTTAAAATGAACCAGCCACTTAAAGAGTAAAGCTTTTGTCAACAAAGGTCATGTTCCCCAGAACTTAAATACCAGCTAAAAGGAGGGCAAAGCACCTGCTTAGACATAATAGCTGAAAAGCCTTTACTCATACTCCATTAATACCTTTTCCAAAGCCTGAAGTCAATGTGAGTTTTATAATTGATTTCAATGGAGTTTAGAATATGTCCTTAAACCACACTTTTCCACAATATGGTTCAGTACTTACTATTCGTTTCTAAAAACTTACTTGGAACACAGAATACTAATAAAATTATCAAGTTTAAAAATAATAATGTCTTACTATGAATATATATTGTTTTGTTTCACAGAAAGCAGAACTTGAGCCAAACTTGCGTACTGACTGAAGAGACACTCTGGGTTTTCTCCCTCCAGGAGGAACGTTCTCAGTCCGGCAAAGAGCTGTTTGCAGTGGCAGAGTGCTCTGGGAGCTGCCAGTTATGTCTCTGTACCAGCAGCTCCAGAGTCGTGAGCTAAGGAAGCAGCACAGGGATATCAAGCAGCCATCCGCTTACTGACAAGCTGCTCCTCCCCAGCTCCTGGATTTACTCCTGTACCAGAGAGGGTACACAAAATTCTCTTCAAAGGACAACCCTACCAGTGGAACTGTGGTTCCGATCAATCAGTCATTCCGTTCAAGAGGCTTTAAGAGCAAAGAAAGAGGCTGGGACAAGGATGATACCAGTTTTAGATTTTCACACCCAAAATAATCTCTCTTTTCAAATATATTAGCACACTTTAGACTACACATGACCATTGCAGATACCTATAATCTCTGTTGGCTCTATGAATAATACATGTGGACATGGAGCTCAGAATAATAAATCAATCTGAGTACAAAGCCAAGTGGAATCTCCAGCTGGAATGAAAACTTTAAATTCAACTTAGGTGATCTATTTTCTAATACTGATTTCAAAATATTCTTTCATTAATTAAGGAATTGGTGCTTAATCCCACAACACTGCTCAAGTACTTATTGTAAGAGTAGGATTAGAACAGTATAAGATAGTATTAATTCTTAGCACACTTAGATCCTTCCATGAGACACAGCATGAGCTTCAGGAAACCTCAGAATGATCCTTGTAAGTGTCAGCAAAAGAGAATTTAGAAAAAAAGAGAATAAGGGCACTTAGAAAATGCCATAATTTTATGAACTGCATCACTGTACATGGAATGTTGGATCTCCAGCCATGATAATGAAAAGTCTATTGAAGTCTCTGATGTGACCTCTATAGCATAAAATACTAATAATACTTTAATCCATACTTTAAAAGGCTAAAATAATGTCATTTTTTCCTCAGTGCTCTCTTACATAGGAGAGAAAAAAAAGAAGAAAGTGTTTCCTAATGCTGATTTAGCCTAGAAGATTATATCACCATTTATATAAAACGCAATAATTAAGCACAGACAAAACTAGGATATATTTTCTACTTGAGCTCACCCTTAGGAATTTATGATTTAAAAAAAAAAAAACAGAAAACAGTCAGTTTTCATATAAAGGTATACATCAAGTGGATTTATGCCTCCCTCTAGGAAAGTAACCTTCAAATACAATCTGCCTTCATGTTTATTTTAGATATATATATATATATATGCACACATTTATATATATATACAATGAATACATTTATATATAATGTATACACACACGTGCACAAATGTAAACTTTCCTTGAAAAAATAGTCATACATCTCAGTTTCACCAACAATTTTTTTCAGCCAAGCTGAAAACCCCTTACTGCAGTCTAGCCCTTGGTGGTGGTGGTGGTACATTTTCCTCCAGTTTGGTGGGAAATGTTTTTCCAGAAGGTCATTCGAAAACAATAAAACACGCCATGATTATCCCTAAACTTCTTCACCTCCTGATCTTTTTGCAATGCTCACTGCTTAGCTATTCCTCTAACAAATACAAAACATTATCCATGTAAAAGTAAGCAATTAACTACCATAAAAATAACTTTGAAAAAACAAAACAAAAAAACACCCAAGCATTTGCAGGCGTGTTTTTTTTTTTTTTTCCTAATTGGACTCTTACCATAGGTAGCACAGTTTAAGGTGACCTGTACCAGCGTCTGTTCTGCATATATGTCAGGCTACTAAAATATGAGGACAGGTCTAGAGATATCAGCCTCTTCTGTCAGCACCCACAGTCCAGTGGTCCCACATGAACTATCACGTCTTCACCTTATGCTTTCCAGCACTTCTGATTCAGCCGAAGCAGCATTCGCAGCTGTAATTGCGGGGAAGCAGATACTGATACCTACAAAAACCCTGCAGAAAGCCACCAATGTTTGTAATCAGCAGACTCAAGCAAGGTGACCGAGTCCACTGAGAGCCTAAGATTTTCACAGTCAAAAATGAAAACAAATTTCAGCCAGTAGACCCTGAATCATTCGCTATCAATGCCTCCTCCTAGAAACTGCCAACAGGGTGAATTAACTCACCCAGACAAGCCCTTGGGGTGTTTTGTTCATTAGCTTCTAAGACAGTGCTTATCCTCATTGAACAGGAACATCCTATTCTTTAGTGTCTTAAGAAGTTGCTTTAGGGAAAAAACACGTAAACCGTGGTTAAGTGCATTTCTTTTCTCTCTAAATATTTTTATTGCAAATTCTCTCCAAAATGAAAATCCTTCTGTGAACAGGCTTCAGGCACAGTCGAAGCAACTGTACAAACAAGGTTAAAACCTTCTGCTAAGCGCAGCTGGAAGTGACCAACACTAGCAGCCATAAATCACCCTGAACAACCAGAATAAAACTTTAGTAGAACGTACTTCCTCCTAGCATTTTATTCTGCATTATTCACTTCTGTTGATTACAATACTTGGCAGCATCTATCTTTTCCCCGGTCTTAAACTGCTTTGATTAGCCTTGCTTTTGAGTAAGCTATAAAGGGTCATATATATGGAAAGAAAAAGCACTTATTATGTGATCCTGCCTTTCCAGTGCAGTTTTATTAAATTCACTGCACACAACTAAAAGGAGTTCATTGTCAACAGCTGATTGGGTTTTAAAGCAGTGGATAATCAGTTGGGTGAATTACCATTTATTGTCTTTAGGACTTACGTACTCAGAGCACAAGACCAAGACCAGTAGTGACCTGGGTATTATACTTCCGCCTAACTGCTCTAACAACAAGCCTCTCCCTGGGGCTGCGCAGGGCAGAGCAGAAGCAAGCATTGAAGAAAGCAAATGAGTATTGACCTGCAGTGATGGAGTGATGGAGAAGACACAGCTCAGGAGGAGCTCTGATATTAGAGAAGATGGAAATTGAGAAGTAATGACCAGAAGCACCTTGCAAATAAAAAGCAGCTGGAAGCTGTCAGGAGAGAGTTGAAAACATTGCTAAGTGGGAGGGTACCTGTATACCACCTTTGCTAGAAAAAGATTAAAATTGAGTTCTTCCTCTATAAAACTTTTCCAGCTAGGCACAGTAAATGTACATATCCATACAGTATTGGAAATAAGCATCAGATATGACTTTAACGTATATATTCTTGTGACTAGTGAGAAACCAATGTAAAACCTCAAAGTAATACCTGGGAAGACAGAAGAATGCAGCATTTGCCGCTACTTTAATTAACAACAAATCTTCTTAATTTCAGAAATAGCATTTTACTTGAGACTGTAATGGCTTCTCACAATAGAAATAAAAAACATTATCATCCATACAAGTATTGAGTCTATCCAAAATGCCTATTAATAACTTTAATGGAAAAATAGGGAGAATGTGTTGGATACCATGATCTTTGCAAGCATATGACTATTACAATAATTTGCAAATATTTTTAGTTCTCATTTTTTCCCCTCCACTTATTCCATGACTTAGTTTTTGGTTAGATAGCAGTAACATCTGTGAGTTGAGGTCTAGGCTTGGTGCTAACCCTCAGGTGAAAATTGAACACAGGTTTATTTACACCAATGCATAAATGTGGAAGCAAGGTCTTTATATTTATTTGGGCTTTTAAGTCAAAGGCTTTTGCATATTGTTGCATATTGTTTGCATATTCCAGAGCCAGAAGAGCATCTATAGCCTTGAGAGTTGCAGAAAGAGAGGCTCCCCACATTGGAAATCATGTTATCTTTCTCTGATGTGATTGTCTAGTGGACAGCAATCACCAAGAAAAACCAGGACTTTCTCCAGAACACTACAGTTTAACATTCTCTTAGTTATTCTTTTTTATTTTCTGTTTCCCCTGTCCTTTCAAAAAGAAAACAACACAGAAAAAAGAATCCCTGTAACTAGTTAACATCTGAGCAATGTCAAAGCTGTTTTAAGCCTGGCTATGCTATACAGAGAGGCTGGTAACTCCAGGAAACACATTTTGTTTTTGACCAATAGTTACTTTTTCTTCTTCTGTTTGCTTTTTCACTTTTAACTTGTTTCATTTTGTATGCACATGAAAGTAAAGCAGTTTCAGCTATATTTACTTGCCTTGTTAAAAGTCATTAGGCCTATAAAGAGCAAACATGATATCTAACTTTAGAAGAAAGCAGTATGTTTAGCATCTAGAAGATCACAAGACACTATAAGAAGAGATGGATTTGTCAAGAATAATTTCTTTCAATCCTGCTCAAATCCATTCTCTGACAAGCCTACAGAAAGTAGAAAAGAATTAGATGCGGTATTCCTTGACTTTAATGCAGCTTTTGACACAGCGTATGCCACATTACGTAACCAACTAGGTAAAAATCAATACGGATCAGTGTTTTTTTTTTCCCCAATCTTTTTTTAGTCTGCAGATCCATAACAATTTTGCAGAAGAGGTATGACCACTCTAAAGTTTCACATTAAAAAAAAAAGGCTGATTTACATTGTATTTTGCAAACCTTCTTAGAAGCAAAAGCTGCTGTCCCTCTGAGTGCTTCATTGATCTTTACTGAGAAATGCCATTACTGCTGTGTGCACAGGTACAGTGTAAGTACGAGTATCAACAGGTTTGTGTCAAATCAGGATGTTGTCCCAGCCTGGGAACATGCTCTAGGCTTGCTTCACTTCAAAATGCCTATTACTTCGCCATTCAGGTTATTAAAGAGACTCTGTGTTTGACACTATGATCTTTGCAAGAAACTGAATGACAGGTTCAGAATTCTAAATGATCTTGACAGAGTAGAAGGCTGGTATCAATAAAATGAGATTTAAAAATAGAAAAAAAAGCAAGCCATTCCACACAAGGGGATGGGGGGCAGGGGTTGAAGGAAAAAAAAGAAAAAACACACACACCACCACGGATAAAAAAAAAAAAAAGGAAGGGAATAGTTAGCCAGAAATATCAGAAAGAGTGTGGTGCCAATAGCTGTCTGCAAACTGAATTCAGGTCCACAGTGTGCTGCCGTTTCAAGAAAAACAAACAAAAACTTGCCGAAAACCCAGAGGGGCAGGATCATTGCACCATTTTGTCTACTTGTGAGTTTTTGTTGTTGTTTTTTTCCTCCTCACTCTGTATATAGCCTTTCCACCTTATTTTCTAACCTCCTTTGACATAATAAAGACCCCCTCCCTCTTTATTCAAAATCCAGTCTGCAGTTCAGAGTAGAAATTTGTCATTTTCCTCAGAGAGCTTCAGTTTGGAATGATCAGCTTTTTATTTTCATTTCAGAGTGCTGTATTTGTAAGCCCTGAATCAGTAAGGAAGTTGATGCCACATTTAATTTTTTTGTTTATTTACAGCTTGCTTTGGGATCAAGGTCTTCAGGAGTGTTGCAGGCAACAAGTTCCTGTTCTGATGATATCTTTTGATATTGTCACGGTACCACTTCCCGCATCAGTGGTGTCAAAATACAGACACAGGAACAACCAGCAGTCCATAGCCTGTTTAGCGAAAACAAGTTTATTCTGTGCTCACTTTTCAAGTGCTTTCTACAATCTTTAGAGTCAGGTTTATGCACAGGCTAGTGACTACATTCCAGCATAACATTATTCCAAAATAAGCCTTGAAAGAGACTAAACAATCATTTATTTCATGCTCCTTCAAACAGGATGTATGTATTTTTTCTCTCAGGAAACTATACAAAGGAAGACTGATTTCTTGCCACCCTTTGATTTAAAGTAGATAGACTGTGCATAAAAGTACAGTCTGGTTTACACAAATAGACTTTTTCTCCAGAGTTTTATTATGACAAGAGAAATTACCCACTTCTGAGGCCTCTGCCACAATTTACAAGAGGAGCTGCTAGAAGAGCAAAGAAAAAGGAGAGGTGCACAGGGAATGGCTGAGGCATCTTTCATGCAGTGGTGTTTGATGGAGCATCAGAGTAGAAATACTTTCTATCTATGTCTTTTTGTACATGTCCAGCTTGTCATCATTAAAAAGTGAGGTTTCAACACTATTGTTAAACCTTGGATAAAGCTCAGATGTAAATATTTCATGCTCTAATTTTATATGTCATTGTCAGATCTCCTGTATATATAAATCACCTATCAGTGTCACAGAACTGTCATCTTTTTCAGTCACATTAAAGATTCCCTGCATGTTCCTGCAAGACTGATCAAGAAACATCTGACTGCTACAAGACTAGTTTCTACACTTCCCTTTAAAGTATACAGCAAAATCAAACAGACTTCTACAATCAGAGCAACACCCTTTCCTTGAATTATGGCATAAACCCTTGTTTAAATTATGGCATATACCATGCAGCCACTGACACTTGGCCACCCACCACCCTTCCCCTTAATACTTTCTCTAATACATTATATCTATTTCAGTCTGTACTTCAAAGGTCTTTGGATGCAAAAAATGCATCCATTTGCCATTCTTTTCTATAAAAAAGTGCTATAAATTTTATTTATAGGGATAACGATCAAACAACAGATCTGGACATCATGCACAGCAGGGTATGTCCCCGCTATTCTTTTTTTAAATGCTGATAACATGGTAATTCATGAAGTTAAACAAATACAGAAGAACATTTGCTAGACATCACTACAATCAGGATGTTTGACAGTGTTTGTGTATATATTTATATATGTATATACACACATATGTATATATGTATATATGTATATATATATATATATATGCATGCATGCACCACCTGATCTCCACAATTGAATCTACATTGAACCAAAAGCTTCAAAAAAAGTAGTTTAAACCATGACTGCCAGATAATAAATCAGCTATCTACAACACACTGGTTGAAATAGCTTACTCAAGTATACAACTCTTGTTAAAAAGAAATATCATTATGCAAATGCAATAAAAAAATTGTGTTGATGTTTAAGCCAGTAACAAAAAAATAATCATAAACAAGCTGAACATCCCTACAGTGCAGGTAGAAGCTTGCCACAGTAATAATCTTAAAATATGTTTTTGTCATCAGCTGTACCATCTCTAAATAAATAGTAGCTTTTTTTCCTCCATATTAAAACAATGACAATAGCAACTATTACATTATAAATCAAGGATGCTCTCTTTAGTTAGATCTTCAGTATCATATACCTTCCCTACTATGAAGACTTATAGAAAATTGTATTCCAGATGAAACAAAAACCATTAAAATTTCCCCCAAAACTCTAAACACAGATACATATAATGCACATATTTTTATAAGTACTTCCATCACTTATTTTTTTCAGGGCCTCAACAACAGAATTAGCAGGCATACTTGTTTATTGGCAAAGATTTTTTCCTGGTTGAAGATGCTTAAATATTAAATTTTCCCCAAATTAATTCTTGCCCTTAATTCACTCATTCCCCTGCTTTCACCACCTTTTGCTAAAGGACGTGCTGATACCATTCTAAAGTTTGAGTTGCTCACATTTCCCTCATTGCAAATGCTTTGAAAACCTTGTATTTTTTCAGGAAAAACTAAATATTTGAAATTATTCAGAATATTTAAGGAGGCAATTCTTGGCTAACAAGAAATTTTGACAAAACATGCAAAAAAACTCTTGTTTTGAGGGTTCTAATAAAACATAAAAAAAAATTTTGCGACAATAGTGACTTTAAAAGTAGGATAAAGGGTCTTTTCCTCTATTGAGGATGCAATCTGATCTACTGAAACAGAACGCCAAAATACATGCACACAGATACACACAAACACATTGGCTCAACAAGTGGCTTGGCTTCTGAAATAAAATTAAGATTTCCAGTATGAAATTAAACACTGTTTAAACACCAGATTTAAATGAACCTTATCTTGTGTAAAGCCAAAAAGACAAGAAAGTTTTAAAACAAATTGACCCAGATTGAAAAACCACTAAGTTCTTCCAAAAAATAATTTTTGGTCAATATATTAACCATGAAAAGTTTGTAACATTATGGTTTAACAGTTCCATCTGCAAAATGTCAAGGTAAATTGATATTTGAGACAGAAGTTCCTTCCCAACTGGTTAAAAAGCATGTAGTTTCTGAAGAGACCATTTCCATACTGTGGCAATAACTTAGTAACAAATTCAATTTCACTTTTTCCACACTATGAATACTCCTGCTGTTTAAGTAGACGATTTCTAGGGTGTGTACAAACTCCAGAAACATTGAAAAGCATAATTTAGTAATTAAATATTCACATATTTATCTATTTTTCTTTGACAAAACAAATCTGAAACTTCATAAAGACCAGCTATCTTATCACTGCTATCTTATCTCCCTTTCATACCAACAGTATTTTACTGAAGAGTATTTTGAGTAAGTTATCTTTAAAGATATTCTTGTTTGTTTGCTCTTCCCAAAGGCTGACTCTATTGACAAGCCCCAATAAAGTATCCTGTTCAGAGCAAAATTATCAAGTCTGATGAACTGATATCAGAGAAAGGGCTGCTAAGCTTCCTATTTCTGCAAATCAACAGATCAAAGGATTTCAATCACTCACCCTTCTGCTGCCATCATCATGCACCACAGGATTATAAAGTAAGAGGTAAATCCAGTAGCGGCCATAGAAACATAAGTAAAGCTGGAAATGAAGTGTTCAAATTATTCCATTTAAAACGTATGTTCACAGCAGTTCACACATTTTGTCAAAGCACACAACTCTTGCTTTGGATTACCACAATACGTACGGCTATTGTCAGTCTGAGCAAGTATTTGTCTAGTTCAGCAGATCCAACAGCAAGCCAAGTGAATTGTATAAAAATAGGGCTAACACATAGAAACTTATTCCACAAGAGTTCGTGCAGTTTGCAGATGAGGGAACTTCCAAATCAGCAATTGTATCTTATTTAATAATTTTTTTTTATGCCATTGATTTATCCTGTGGCTTTTTTTTTTTAATCCCAGAATCTTGTGTCAGACAAAGGCACAGCCCAGCTACATGCTGAGAAGAGCCTATGACAATCTATAAGCAAAATACATTCATTAAAATGGATACATTTGGTGGTAGTTCTATCATACAACTCAAATCTTGTGTGGAGACAACCAATCATTTATTTTACAACCTTTGATCCTCTCATAAATCATTAAAGCCTTTATTGCATGTCACTTCCCTCTAAAGCCCGTCTCCTACCTCATTTTTCTTCCTATGGAAACCTTTCTTCATCCTTCTGATCACTTCTGTAACCCCTTTTGAACCTTTTATGATAATATAATAACCACTTTGAGATGGAAGAACAAGAATGCAAGACAAGATTTAAGATGCAGGTAAACCATATTATACAGTGACCTAATAGTGTTCCCTGTTCTGTCCCCATTCCTTCCCTAATAATTTCAAAGCTCAACTCAGCATTTGGACTGAAACAAAATAGTAGGTCTGTGTTACCACAAACAATAACCTTAGTATCTTCTTCTCACGAGGCAACTGGAAGTTCAGATCTGATCACTTTGTTTAGTGCAAGGGCCCTTGATCAACGAGTGCACTATAAATACCAATGATTAGGTTTTAGATTGATTTCTCTCTCAAGAAATACAACTGTATTCAGTAGAACTGCACCAGTGCCATTTCAAACAGAGTTTGAGACATAAGTAGTTTTAGACGGTCTTCACTATGAATATAATGAAATTAATGGGGACAAGGAGGTTTATGGGTGGGCTCCATTACAAGGAGGTTGACCCTCTCAAGTCTCTATCCTACAACTGCTGCTTCATGGGTCCCTGAACAAGTTACTCATATTGACATTTATCATAGTACAGCACACATCATTCTTTACTCCCAAGAAAAGCCTTATTTAGGAAGAACCATTGCACCACAACAGAACTTCTGTTTAGCTCCTTTGAGAGGTAGCTTTAGAATTTGCAATAGCTCCAATCCATTATTCAAAGCTAACAGAACAGTCTCAAGTGCTACAATGACTACAGAATGAGATTCATTTGCAGTAAATTCTCCAAAATGACCACAATGTGCAACCTCAGAAACCAGATACAGTTCAAACTTTGGATTGCAGCCCTAGTACCTATGCAGTGCACACTTAAATGTGTTAATTGTCACTGTAAAACAGGAGAATGACCTTCACTGTAAAATAAGAGAATGACCTTCTCTTACACTAACTGCCCCTTGAGCAAGAATTTGTTTCCTGAAATAAAAAATTAACAAGTATAGCATTCATAAGTATGGCTAACTCAGGTGATAATGAAATGAACACAGACAGAGAGCAGTGATTAAAATGTATTTTTAGACAATGATCTTCTTTCCCCAAGCTTGAGCTGAGCAGAATTGTTGATGATACAAGTCGTTTCCTAGCTGACCCATGCCAAGTGCGGACGTCGTGAGAGACAGAAACACTGGTTTCTAAAGTACATGGTGCTGAGTTCACTCTGCCCCTGCTCATATCAGCATTCAACCCATTCACTTAAAAGGTAATAAAAGCCATAACCAGGGTAGCCCTTTTAACCAGAACACTTAGAAGATGACATGTTAATCTAGCTGTGATACTCAGCCTGCTACATTCGCTTGCTGAGCTTTCTTTAACATACTACTCACAATAGAGACAGACAAGTGAAAACGTTATGAAAAATGAACATTAATTAGGACACATTAACTGTTCCCTGTAAATAACAAAGCTACAAGACTGCAATTTTTGTTACAGAAAACACAGGACATGGGATGGAACCCTCAGAAAACTGGAGATGTCCCTATCTCTGGCAGCCCCCTACCCCTGCTCAGCTTCTCCATACTGCAAAACTGCAGACTGCAAGACTCAAGGAGTGCCGCGCACATATCTGCACTCCATAAATACAAATGCAAAAGCCATATCTTAATTTCTTACCCCATTTCAGGGCTTGGCCCCCTGCTCAGGGCTGATTTTATAGCTTCATGCAACTCCAGTTCTAAATGTCAGGCACAACACAACAGTGCTGTACAGCATTGTCTTTTTTTGGTATCCCCAGAGCACCTATGCATTCTTCAAGTTTCAGCAAGTTAAGATCCTGTATCTCTTAATTTTCACTTGTTGCATCCCCCATGTGAGCTGTATATTTCCTCTCCTTTTTACATGCACTGAGGAACAAAGAGAAGTAGGCAGGGCACATCATTCATATGGGTTCAAACTCATGGGTTCAAACATTTACTACCCAATTAAATTAATAGTACTGATTATATTTCCAAAGGCTTGTTTAATTCACATGACTGTTTTCTTTAAGGCACTGGAGAAATATCCTGCATAGTCAGCCCTTCCACGCAGCCAGGGAAAACTTTTGTTCCCACTGTGAAATATTCCCTATCCATTTTTCACAGCTTTTCATCCCAAAATTTAGATTTATTTAACTGGTAGGCAATTTTTCATCCAAGATACTAGGTATCATATGCTTCCTAATCAAATAGTGACAAATTCTGAGGAGGAAAAAAAAAAAAAAGCACTTAATAACAGAACCTGAATAGCAAATGCAGCAGGTCATGTATGCATGCAAATATTCACATTCTGTTGCTGACATTTGTTAATCAGTGTATGAAAACAAAGACAAAACATTCATATCAATAGCTGCAAACAGAAATTGAAAATGGAATAAGGTTAATGGCACCAGTGTTCCAAAATGCAAATGAATGTTCAAAGACAACATCGTCAGTGTTTTGCTGATAGACAAAATCTTTCTGGCACTTAAATGGAGAGAGGAAACACGGATGCAAGTTTTAATCATTCCAGTTCATTCATGGAGTTACATATCACTTGATATTGATTTTAGAATGTAAATTCTAGTATTGCCCATTAAGTCTATAGTAATTTTATATAAAGGCACTAAAAATTAATGTACATATACTTTGGTACCCACATGAAATTTTAGGGCATATGCATGCATCAAATGGTAATTTTTAGCATAATTTATATGAATAGTCTCTGAGCCTTTTTCTGGTGCACCAAAAATAAAACATGCTTCCACTTATGACCTTGGGCATAAATTCAACTTATCTGCACTTATTCATTGCTGCTAACCAAAAGTATAAGGGATTATCTAAAGCAGGGCTTGCTCAACTTCAGATCACCTTTCATATATCTGGCTAGAATCTAGTTAATCCTGATAATTAAGCAATCATAGTAAAATCAAGCTAAGTGCCCAGTAAGCAAAAAGTGAATTGTCTATGAAGTTATGAGGCTTGTCCACATGACTGTTATCAAAAAATATGAGTGTATACATTTATGCTGCTGTGAATATTGTTTCAGTTGCTGGAAGTCATTTTTCTCTAGGAGAATTCAAAAGATACTAAAAGAGAACTGTGGACTAAACCCTGAGAACTATTCCTCATATTTAATCTGTAAATAGTCCCAACAGTACAGCAGAACTATTTTAGCAAGTAATAAATCGGGACGAGCTCTTACAGGGCAGGCCCATTCATTTACATTCAGGGACTGTGCGTTTGCAGACAGTGTGATCTAAAAACATGTCATGTGCTAAGTGACAGACTATATGCTTCACCTAGAATAGAAACTTGGGCTTGCACAAAGGACTTGAATCAATGCATCAAGTAGGTGACAAGCTTTCAAACTGATGTGCACATCAAGCTACTCATAACCAGGCTGTCATCCTCAATTAGGCCTTGCAGAAATGCCCCCCACAAATCTAATGCTTTATTAAGGCCAGTATACAGGCTGTAGCCTGCTGCAGCAAATTGCCTCTGTTTTTAAATGTATTTCCATAAAACACAATAGAAAGTAATTTGGATCACTGTTACTGGCAATACCTGTAAGTAGCCTGACATAAATGCATGAAAACCTGCATTAACCACATAGCCATGTGCATCAGAAGAGTTTTCTTAACATCAGAGTTGAAACAAACTGTTCACTAGAGACTGAAATGCTGATAAGGAGACTATTTTTGAGCTAGATAGATAAAGATTTACTTGCTTACACTATTCATGTCATAAAAAGGATGCTGAAAACAGAACTGTGAGGCAGCTGACTCAACAAACAAAAAGCTCAGTGGAGAAAAACAGTGGTAGTGTAGAACATAAGCTACAGCTGACACATAGAGGAAAGGAAGGACCTCTTCTTCCGAGGGTAGCACATGCTTTCTGAAAAGACCAAGGATAGGTACCCCCAAAATCTGTAACAGATGTAAGTCATCTTGAAATGCACCTATTATTTGTGTCAAAACTCTCTGACTGGATGAGAGTCACAAGCTCATATAAAAGCAGGCATTGCATGTAGCAATTACGGTGAGGACACTGGTGCTGCTCAGAAAAATAGTTCAAGATATTTGGATAAAAGCATATGTAGTGTCAAAAGCACTGTTGTTCTGCTCAGTCAGATTTGCTATCTTGAAAAAGACTAGACAAAGCCCTGATTTCCAATTCTTTTCCAGTTCCAAGGTGTGCACGGAAAAGTAATAACTTTACTGAAGTGAAAGCATGCTAGGAAAGGGTCTTAATGTGTTTACATGGCTGACTGTTTTGATATTTGTGGCTAAAAGTCTGGAGATAGACGTGTTGTGTGAAGTGTTACCCTCACACTTAAGTTTTGGCATTGCAGTGAAATGAAATTTTTCACCCTCTAAAGTTAATACTTCAGTGCAAAAGCGTTTGTCATGTGCAGATGGGCTCTACACGTGTGTGTTAAACATCTCCCCAAAGGTGGCAAGATGGTTACTTACAACAGATGATTCTAAAAGACTGTTTTCAGGTTGAGATTTTCCCCATTTATTTTAGTAGACTTAGGAAAAAAAAAAACACTGAATTTAATTAGTCTTCCCTGAGAGCTTGATTATCTATTTTTAAGAAGAGAATGCTCACCTACTAGATTATACATGAAAATTCACTTACAGAAGGAGGAAAGAAAAAAGAATGTTCCTTATTGTCTATCTGAATCTACAATCCCAAGGTCATTCTGTAAAATACATAATTGGAACACTTTTTTTTTTTTTCCTTCCCCTGAAAAAGAGAGTTTCATCAAAATAGAAATGATAAACTGGTGCCAACCTTCAGGTAGTATTAACATAGATTTTGTCTTAAAAAAAAAAAAAAAGATGTTTTTAAGGAGCTTAGCAATTAAGCTCCATTATCATGGTGATTAGAGCATTGAATCGCTATAAGGACCTGTGCCTGTACAAATCACGCGTTAATAGAAATGACAATTTATTGCTGTCTCTGCAATCTAAACGAAATACTACCAGCAACCAGCTAGAAAAGACAACTGTTAGAAGCTCAGACAGGACAATTAGATTCTTCTGCAAAGAGGGAGATTTTCTAACCCACCTAGAGGATATGAAGTAGCTTTTCCCCCAGCCTTAGCAGAAGGAAAGAAAGAATTACTAAGCCCAAACCTTCCTCAAAGGATGACAGCCCCACAGAAAGGAGATGGGAAGTCTCCAATGAGAACATTTAGCATTCACTGTCATGGTCCAGACCTGCAACTCACCTGTAATGCATTGCAGGAAAGCTCTCAGGGCATCAGACAAAGCATCAAGGTACCAAAACAAGCTATAGATTGACTCTGCTTTGAGACATCCATGATATGCGATTAGATCATCATCTTTATCTTCTTCTCAGCCAAAAAAGGAGGAAGCATCATTTCTTTATTCCCTACAAGTACCCTCCGCATCCCCCTCCTCATCCCCCCGTCCCCCAAGGCATGCACACACACACACACACAGAGTTCTCCTAAAGGGGACGAAGACTATATTATAGACTTTGTAGACTTCTCCCAGGAGAGGGAGATGAAAGGGGGATTTACTTTCAAAAACAGTTATTGCAGAAAAACTCATGAAATAATGATGGCCCTCAGAGCATGTATTTCTAAATTATCAAGAACTGAAAGGTAGTTGTTATTCCAAACAGGAACAGCAACTTGTCTTTTTTTTTTTTTTTTTTTTTTGCCAACCACACTAAAAATAATTATGTTTGGTTTTGGAGTTGTGTTTGTCTTTTTAAACAACTCAGTTCTACCTTCACTGGTATTAACAAAGTGCCTTGAAAACTTGCAAGCTCACCCTGTTATTCAAATATTCACATTGTCCATGAAACAAAAGAACATATTATAAGAAATAAGAGGCAACATGCATGCTAGGGATGGATGGATAAGGAATAAACTCTGATTTGTTGTATCTGCGCATAGACATCCTCCACTCCTAAATTAAAAAAAAAAAAAGAAAGTATTGCAAACAACCAAGTTTTAAGGTAAATAGATAGAGGAAATTCACTGGTATACTCCCAGAAGATCATGCTCAACAGTCTTTGAACCTTAATCTCATTTGAGTAAGTCATGCTTGCTGAGAAAACAGTCTAATACCAAATTTAAAATGAAATACCTCCATTCTTCGTTAAATAGGGACTCAGGTCTTAATCCTAGAGTGGTCCCCAAATGACATCTGCTTTCCTGTATTCGTCCACAATCAACCAGTAACTTGGTAAAAGTTGCAATTCAGGATTATTTTGTCCTTCAACTATCCTAGCATTAAAGGACTCTTCAAAGTTTTTTGACTCCTACTTTTTTCCTCTGATGTTTGGGGCAGGGGGAGGGAGGGAAGGGAAACTACACACCTGAGAAAATGAACATCAGACCAATCTCCTCAAAAGGAGACAAGTGGTAGTAAGGTATAATATTTAGAGCAGAAGATGAGCTGCAGAGCCTAGGTGTTGTTCCTGAGTTTATATGGACAGAGGCCATCCCCCCCCATTTTTGATTCTTTATCCAAAATCTCTCCCCAAACAACTGCTCCTGTCCAATCCCCATCTTTTCTTTTACATTCCCTTAGCTATGAGTGCCTGTAAAAGCTACTTCACATAATCCTACCAATGAGCCTCAGGTTTAATCAAGAGGAATATTCAACTTATTTCAAAGCATATTCAGTCCTGCCAACAGCAGCAGGATTGTTTGCAGGCACCACTCGCGTGTTTGAGTGTTTTTGTTTGCATGAATAACGCTTAATCAGTTAGGGATTATAATTCTCATTTTATTTCGTCTTTAAGAAGTCCAACCTGTTCTCTTGGCAATGAGAAAGGGAAAGAAAGTAGAAGGGGACTTGAGAGAAGGAGATAGGTGCACAGGAGCAGGCGTGAAGTCTCCTGGGCAAGCAGATGCTCTTCTGAATTTCCCATCCTTCTCAAGCACATGCAGCCTCCAGGAGAGAGCAGGCTTGGAAAACAGCAGCCCCTCCTCAATCTGCACCTATGGTCATGACAAGGAGATAGATTCCTTGTTAGCCATGTAAAGAATTTGGCTCCCCACCCCACACACACACCTTGCTTGACAGGAAAAGGCTCGTGGAAGTATTTCATAAATGGTAGTTTTTTTCTAATTAAAGTTACAGGTCTCCATTTTCAGTTTTAATTGTGCCTTGCCCTAGTCAAATGCCGACCTTTGTGTTACCGCAGTGTGCAAACATGTCCACAATAACTAACAGATCAATTGAAAAGCAACTACAGAAAGTAGACCTGATGCCTATTAATCAGGTAATTGCTGCCGCATATTCCTGTGAAGACTCTCAAATGGGATTAACACCCTTCCCAAAGATAGAAACCTCTCATAATACTGAGACTATTTCTTCACTCTTACCTATTTAGTCTCTAATTACATTTTAATTGCTAAAATTATCATTACAAACAAAAATACACATTTACCAGAATAAGCGCTGATGTTCTAGAAAGTACATTTACTCATTCTCATAATTGGTCAATCTAGGAGGCAGATTTTCCCTGGTGCTTACATAGAGTGTGAAACATAAGGGAAAAAAATATGCAAACAGTGTAAAGAAAGTCTTTCCTTAATTTTTTTCTCTTTGTGCAATTCATATGGGTCAAAGAAAAGTAAAACCACCACCGTCTACTCATCTGGGGAGAACATTTCAAAATGGCAGAAGAGACAAGGGAAGCTGATGCACAGAACAGAGCTTTTAGGTCCCAAAGGGCTGTCCTATTTGCTAATATTTACAAACCTGTCCACTCAGCTCACTGAGGTAATTTCATTATGTTTCTATTCTCTCATAAATGTATTCAACAAATTGCTTGGAAAGCCATTTTAAGCACAAGCAATACAAAATTCAAAGCCATCTTAACAGTGAGAGAAATATAAAAATAGCTGTCGCTCAGGTTTTACAGTTGCCTTTATAAGAACAAATGCATGTGTTAAAGCAATGTGTTGACTGATATTAAGATATTGCATCCATCAACTGCATGAAGGATGTAAGAAGGTCTGCATTTAAGGTCACAAAATTTGAGAGAACTTCCATAAGAGAGACTTACAGCTCCACCAAGCCTTCCTTCCCATTACTTTAACTCTTATGTAGCCTAAAGGATATACATATTTTCTTGGCCCCTGCCATGTTTGCAGAGGCCATGGGAGCAGCACCAACACTGCAGCAGACTCCAGTGTGGCAGAGCAACACCCCGCAAATTCAGCTAACCTGCCAGCAAGTCATGTCCTCCCATGCTAAGTTAGCAGCTCTCCACTGCAATGAGAGCCTTTTACTCAACTCTTCTCATGTTATTCTTTCCCACTGCTGAGGATACTTAATCATCAATGATCTTATTGCTCTCCTTAAATGAGATGGCAAAATAAAGTCAGTCATTAAAAATAAATAGAATATAATAAATTATTTGAGGAAAAGGCAGCATTAGGAAGAATGCACATACTTCAGAAGAGTTCATCCATTCAGGAATGTAATGTAGTGCTCAGAGCTACTGTAGATGCTACACGTCAGGCAAAACTAGAGCATGTGTCAACAGAACCATTAGGAACTGCCAGCTTTAAGTCTATGCTTACCTTAAGTATTTTCCTCCAGTTTTAACATGTTTCCTGACACATGCTCACAATCAAAGTCCCAGCTGAACAGACAGAGGGCAAGATCTTTTCATGTGTTTTATTTCACATTCTCCAAAGGCCAGAAGAGCAGATACCATTTTTATGTATCCTGACATCAGCTTCCCCAGTTCACCTCCTTCATTCCCCAGCTCTCCAGCTTACCTTTTGCTGCACCATCTCCAGAAATAAGCACAGTCAGTCACCTTGGCTGCAGCTACCTGGCTACGCCCAACCAGACCACCAAACCCAAGCTCCCTGCAGCAGGGATGTGACAAGGACATGGTATGGGCATGGCCAGGCTCACTACATCCTCTTCTGCTTACATGTCTCTGGGAGCCACCTGATTTTGTATGGAGTTTTAATTGTCCTCATGTAGCTTGGACCCAACTTAGCATGCATAATTGCGGTGTTATAGTCATACAGCCCCTGTGAAGCAAAAACATACAGCTCCATATGGCTTTACTATTGCCTAACTCCACTTAACATACATACATCCTGCAAGAGAACAGAAACGTGCACATTGCACAAGCATGCTGCACAGCATATATACACATGTATTTCCAAACTCTCAGTCCTGCTGTGGTATGCTGTTGACTACTTGCCCAAACCTAGAATATAAGTATTCTTCTATTGAGTTTAGGTCCATAGGTAAATGCTATTTATAAAGCACTGCACGAAACTACTTTCAGATATCATTTTTTTTCTTTTGCAGGTTGACTTTCTGGATTTATTTACAATCCCACTGAGAAACCTATTTTGGAATAAAAAATTATCCACCTTGGATTGCTAATTAGAGGTTTCAAATTGAACTGGACAAAGCCATAAAAATATATAGTAAGCAGAAATTGTTATTGCCAGAAGCAGAGATGACAGTTTTTTCACTAGAGCTCGTGACGCATTACTAAATTGTGATATTTGAGGATGAACACCAGCTCAGTTATTTTATGATACCAGTTGAGAACAGCATTTATTGCATGCAAACTTCATTTCCCCCATGCACGCACACACAAATACCCTAGTAGAAGAATATCCCTTAGGCTGTCCTCATGTTGACCTCATGTCAACATTGTAATGGAAAGTTCATATTTTTCAATGCAATGGGAAGTTCCTATTGACAGAATACTGGTGAGGGCACAGTTGTCTCAACATTGACCATACAGTCAGCTGATAACATGAATACCCTGGAAGAGCTTCTGTTTCTTTTCCCAGGAGAAGCTGAAATAAGAAACTAGCAGGACTAACTACTATGCAAGTTAATTAACCATGTAGGGACACATGACTGCTAAGCAAAGGGGATTAGTGCAACATCCTGGTAGGCCTGTCCCACTCCTGCTACATGCCCTTCCACACTGTACCACACCAAGAAGGGCCCTCTGGGCATTAGTGACTGAAGAAACCAAGTCATCCATGGAGCAAGACAACACCTTACACCTTGAATCAAAAAAGTGCTAACCCCTAATTAGTCATTGCAAGCACTTTTTCCCACCTTGCTTTTCTAGGCTTCCAACTCTTCCCTACTACACAGGTTAGTACATTCGAGAATTTCTATGTAAGAAAAAGTATAATTATAGCTCATTCACCTCACTGCATTACAAACGGCAATCTCATTTTGACAGGTTAGCAAAAACAACTCAGAACAGAATTCCTGATACTTCCTTACCTTATGCAATAACACGGCAAAGCAAGTACAGATTTTCAAGGGTTAGAATTTGTCGCAGAAGCTGTCCAAAGAAATAAAATTATTCCAATGTCTCTTGAAGAAAAAATCATGTACCCACATTCCATCCTACATCATTTTCTAAAACGTGTGTGTGCATCTGTACTATCAGGCTGAATAATTTATATTATAGGTAAATGTGTGCAGTGACTTCATCTGCATTCTAAGTAAGAATAGCTACTACTGGTTCAGGGATTTGGAGGATCTGTACTTTTTTTGATTCTTTACTGGCAATTCCATCAATCCTCATTAAAAAAAGTACATACATTCATATCTATAACACAGCAGTGTTAATTCAAATACATTG
This sequence comes from Tinamus guttatus, assembly GCF_059628265.1. Lineage (NCBI taxonomy): Eukaryota > Metazoa > Chordata > Aves > Tinamiformes > Tinamidae > Tinamus > Tinamus guttatus. The sequence goes on along the minus strand of NW_028288725.1, from coordinate 393,243 downwards.
TCTTGCAGATTTAGACACTTACAAATTAAGTCATCCTAGAGTTAAGGTTCCCTATGTGCAGAAAAATCTTGCTGTCAAGAACTGAATGTCCAAAAAAGAGACAGAGGAGTCCAAAAACTTTATTCGAATAAAGGGAGAGTCCACCGGGCATATCCCTGTGGGGCCTCTCAAATTGCTGGAGGACGTAGCCCCCCTTTTATCCTAATTTTCCGACTGAGGAATACCCTCTCCTTTTCCTCATTGGCCAAGGTACTCAGAAGTTACAGCCTTCCTAGCCCACCTATACCACCTCGCTCCTTTGTCCCCCTTGCTGAATAATGTGGGGGAATTCCCTTATTTCCCCTATTTGTAAAGGCACCCAACTCTTGGCAGATGTTATTTTGTCCCACTCACTCATGGCTCCGCTCAGTCTCCCCCCTCTCTTTATCCTGCTCTTCAGTCACACTGTGGGGGAATCCTCTTATTGGTGAATACACAAACATGAGCATTCCACCTATGTAACTAGTTCACCTATGTAACTATAATTTGCTATCTCTATATGCATATACACTTAATCAACAGCACATTATCCTTCCATCAAAACAATCCATAGGATCTCTTATAGAATATATCAAGAACTAGTCTGTGGTTGTTTCCTGAAAGGCAGCCTGGACTTCCACACCTCAGGCACAGGTACCCCTGTCACCCAACCAGAACCTCTCTGGCCATGCTTCAGAGACAGAGGTTCCCTGTGATCCCACCATTTAGCATGATGGGAATGGACATGCTCTGCTGCAGGAAACAGCTGCTACAGGGGCATGTGGTGGACATCTGTAGGAGAGGAAGAGGATAACAATGCAGCACCCACAGGAAAGGCAGCAGTGGGGAGAAAGGTGTGAGACATCAAACAATCCACCAACTTGCAAAAGCCCCTCACTGGCATTCATCTCAGGGGCTCTGAGTAGAAACCAGGCTCATCTATTCCAGGGGCCACATCCCTGTCACAGTTTGGAAGATTTGCTTGTGGAAGAATTTTTTGAAAGCAGGAACTGAGAGGAAAACTAGGGCCTAACCGAAGTTTTGGCATTACAGAGGCCTGCTTGGGGTGCTACACAGTTGCCACTTCCAGGATGGTTGGTACACACAGACTGTGCTCCTCCACAGTTCCCTGGGCAACACAATCTGCCCTCCTCGCAGCAGCAAAGGGGAGTAACGGAGGATGGAGCGGAGTGAAGACACCGTGCTCAAACTCTGTTGCACTCCCTGTGCTGGGCCGCTGATAAGCCGCACAGTAGCTGTCCAATGGGAGATATATGATAACATGTCCGGTGCTGAGCCAGCAAAGGTGGCAAATCACTCCTTTCGGATGAACTTTGCTTGAACTTTGTTCATTATAATGTGAAAACCACACCTCCATCCCAAAAGTTACCCGCCTCCAAGGTACGACCACCCCTCACCGAGCATGCGCTCTAGATTTTCGATTGACTGTACCTTTAAATGAAAGCAAGAAACTTTTTCACCAATCAATAACAATATTAAGTATGACTCTAGTCACTCAAGCTCCACCTGAATGTAAAGAAAAGTATAAAAGGTGAACTAAGAATGAAAAGGTTTGGGGAAGAAACCATCGTAACTCTTGGGTCAGTCGACGGGCTGAGCCCCCTTCCCTCCCCTCAGGTTGGGACGCTGCCTGAGGAGACTAAGAAGTGAGGAGGGAAGAATCCATCATAATTCTTGGGTCAGTTGACGGGCTGATCCCCCTTTCCTCCCCTCGGACTGGAACGTCGCCTGAGGAGACTTTAGACTGAGAGCTCTCTCCCATCTTCTGGGGCAAGTGATGATTGCACATGTGTACATCAGAGCTAGCTAAAAACCCCACACTCTAGTAGAGAATTTCGTGTACTGACATCCGAAACCTGCTTTGTAAATGTTGCATTTGAATAAATCATACTGTTTGTGAACTCGGCTACTTGTTTGGGGGAAGGCGATCGGACCTACAGTTGACAGACTGTTCATGAATCCGATATTGCCAGGGTCGAGCTTATAGTTGATCACACTATTGGGGAACTCGATTCGCTCCTAGGAAGGTGATCGGACCTACAGTCCATGGACTGTTTGTGAATCTGATACTGATTTGATATCTCCTTCCCCGCCCCACCACCACTACAGCTTTCAAACTGCAACATTTCACACACAGCCAGACATCTTGGCCATTTGATACAGTCTTCAGTGTTGTTAGTTTTACCCTCTCAAGGGGTACTAAACTCTTGCACCCCCAGGCATTTTTCTTGACTGAAGAAACCATCAACAGGACATTTTCTTTTGCCAAAAACATCTGAAAAGTTCTGAACTGGAAATATTAAAACATTTTATTCCAACAGGATAAAAATGTAGGAGTAGGAACGTTTCAGCATTTCATAGAATCATAGAATCATAGAATGCTTAGGGTTGGAAGGGACCTCTAGAGATCATCTAGTCCAACCCCCCTGCATACGCAGGGACACCTAAAGCACGTGGCACAGGACTGCATCCAAGCGGGTTTTGAAGATCTCCAGAGAAGGAGATTCCACAACCTCTCTGGGCAGCCTGTTCCAGTGCTCTGTCACCCTCACTGTTAAGAAATTTTTCCTTAAGTTCCTATGGAATTTTTGGTGTTTCAGTTTCCGTCCATTTCCTCTAGTCCTATCAGTGGTCACCACTGAAAAGAGACCATCACCGTCCTCTGCACTCCCTCCCTTGAGGTATTTATATACACTGATTAGATCCCCTCTCAGCCTTCTCTTCTCCAGGCTGAACAGGCCTAGCTCCCTCAGCCTCTCCTCATAGGGCAGATGTTCCAGGCCCCTGATCATCCTTGTGGCCCTGCGCTGGACTCTTTCCAGTAGTTCCACATCCCTCTGGTACTGTGGAGCCCAGAACTGGACACAATACTCCAGATGCGGCCTCACCAGGGCTGAGTAGAGGGGCAGGATCACCTCCCTCGACCTGCTGGAGATGCTCTTCTTAATGCACCCCAGGATCCCATTGGCCTTCTTGGCCACAAGGGCACACTGCTGCCTCATGGTCAACTTATCATCCACCATGACACCCAGGTCTTTCTCCGCAGAGCTGCTCTCCACAAGGTCGGTTCCCAGCCTGTACTGGTGGCTGGGGTTATTCCTCCCCAGGTGCAGAACCTTGCACTTGGCCTTGTTGAATTGCATGAGGTTTTTCACCGCCCAGTTGTCCAGTCTGTCCAGGTCCCTCTGGATGGCAGTGCAGCCCTCTGGGGTATCAGCTACTCCTCCCAGTTTCGTGTCATCAGCAAACTTGCTGAGGGAGCACTCTGTGCCTTCATCCAGGTCATTGATGAATAAATTGAACAGGACTGGACCAAGGACTGACCCCTGGGGGACCCCGCTAGCTACAGGCCTCCAACTAGACTCTGCACCGCTGATCACCACTCTCTGGGCCCTGCCATCCAGCCAGTTCCTAATCCACCTCACTGTCCACTCATCTATCCCACACTTCTGGAGCTTGCCCAGGAGAATATTGTGAGGGACGGTGTCAAAAGCCTTGGTGAAGTCGAGATAGACGACATCCATCGCTCTCCCCTCCTCTATCCAGCCGGTCATTTCATCATAGAAGGCTATCAGGTTAGTCAAGCAAGATTTCCCCTTGGTGAATCCATGTTGACTACTCTTGAGCACCTTCTTGTCCTCCATGTGCTTGGAGACAACGGCCAGTATGAGCCGTTCCATCACTTTTCCGGGGACGGAGGTGAGGCTGACTGGCCTGTAGTTGCCTGAGTCCTCCTTCTTGCCTTTTTTGAAGACTGGCGTGACATTGGCCTTCTTCCAGTCTTCCGGCACCTCCCCCGTTCTCCAGGATCTTTCAAAGATGATGGAGAGCGGCTTAGCTATGGCATCTGCCAGCTCACGCAGCACTCTGGGGTGCATCCCATCAGGGCCCATGGATTTGTGGGTATCGAGGTTCCTTAGGTGCTCTCTGACCCAATCTTCCTCTACCCAGGGCAAGTCTTCCTCTCCACCCGCTTCTTCTCTTGTCTCTAGGGCCTGGGGCTCTAAAGGGCTGCCCTTGGTAAACACCGAAGCAAAGAAGGCATTCAGCAACTCTGCGTTTTCTGTGTTAATGTAATCAGAGTGCCCATCCCGTCCGCCAGCGGACCCACGTTTTCCCTGATCTTCCTTTTGCTGTTAATGTATTTGAAGAAATTTTTTTTGTTATTTTTAACGTCCCTTGCTAGCTTGCCTTCCAGACGTGCCTTAGCTTTCCTTGTCTCATCTCTGCATTCCCTGACGACGTTCCTGTATTTCTCCCATGGGACCTGTCCTTATTTCCACATTTGTAAAGAAGAATATTATCCCACTATCAGTGATACTAGAAAACCTTTATGAAAACTGCACTCTACTCTCTAGAAAAATTTCCTTGCTAGCCCTTGTTTACTGAGTACATTATAGACGCGTATTAATTTTCTAGTAAGTGCTACTGAGCATGTTGAAGATATTTGTCCCAATTTTAATTTAGTTAAATATTCCCACTAGAAACATTGCCTAATTAGAGCATCCATTAGAAGTTCATAATAAGTTAATGGAATAATTCTACCAGAAGTGGTTTAAATTGTTTCTGTTAATTATCAGTGAAAAGCTGTAAAATTAGCATTTAGGTATATCCTTAGCAAAGTCCATACAAGGTCACTGCCTCACACAGGACATGTAAATTACAGGTTTAAGCCTTTCTTCTATGAAAAGACATAGGTGCTTGAAATACCTGTTTGATAATTAGATTTGCTGTGAACTTTTGACATAGGGACATGAAGGAAAATCCGCTTTCACTAACAATCACAATTTTGCTGCAGATACAGAACGATTAGTTTTGCTATTTGCTGCAAGATCCTTCTGGGTTTTGAAACTGATTGATTATCACTGGCTGGTCTCAGTCAAGAGGCAGCAATAAACTGTATTTATTAAATCCATCTAGTGTTCTGTCAATTTATGCATGAATAAAATCAGGGTAGGTGGAAAATGACTCATCCCACTTGAAAGTCATTCACAAAAAAAGGGAAAAAATGTTTACCCAAGCAAACCAAAGAATTAAGAGGTCAGCAGAGTACGGTAGTTGTCACCTGATCTGTCAGAGCAGCACTGACATTTCTAAAATGACAGCCAGAATTGAATGAAATTGTTCAAAGCTACTGCTTCAGGGAGAAATTTTGAATATACACAGAATTCAAGACAATATGTCTAGAAGGGTTTTGTGTGTTTATGATGGCAAATTCAACCTTTTACATGCAATCTTAATGCAACCAGACTGTTTCTCTCTTGTCTTCTGTGAGCACTGGTAACTACACTATTTTTGATATAACAAGCATGCTTTTATCAGGACTTTACTGTATCAAGAAAGAATATCACGGCATGCTATTTCATACATGGAACCATGGTCATTCATGTCAATATAGTCCCTGTACAACAGGTCTTCTCCAAAAAACCCAGCAAGGGAGAAGACATCTGTAAGGGCTAGGCTGTCTTTCTCCTTTTGAAAGCCTGTGTCATGAGGAAGAAGCTTCTCCTGGTGACAAACTACAAGGGAACAAACTTTCTGGCAGGAGGTTCAAACTCCTAATAGTGCAAATGGAGCTTGCCATACCATAATATGCCATTAGGAATCTATTTTGCAACATATTACATACTAGCAACACTAATAACCAGTTGTGGATATTGCAATATATACAGCACACAGCTTTCCAGTGTGCAGTTAACGCTAGGAAGTATGACCATATGAAAAAGTGATCCACAAATACTCTGATCTCTAAGCTTATACAAAGCATTTCATCACTGTTTCTTTTGTCACTAGTGTACATCTTTTCCTTCCCACACTGCAGGCATCATGTAGTTCTGCAAGAATGAGGCCAATTTTTGACTTGGCTTCTGCCCGATTTGGCTCGTAAGTGTTTTAACAAGAAAATCTTACTGCTGTACTCTGCAGTCAACTAGAATCTGGCTCAATCATGAGATTCACTGTTGATTTACTGCAGCCATCAGCAAGTGGAAGGGAGGATAACAATTTATTCAGAATTTAAGAAATCAAAATATAAAGCATTGGCAGCCACACACACACACACACACACATATATATATATATAAATATAAAACCTTAATGTTATTTTTCCAGAGTAAGTCAGCCCTTAGGTTACCCTATACCTAGCATAGTGACACTCTGCTTTAGACCTAAAGAAGAAATTTTAATTGCAAGCATGCTGGGTTAGATTTTAGTAGGACAAGGTTTACTTTTGATTTTCAGAAGTTTTCCCCTTAAGTGCATAATTTGTTCACACTTAAAAAGGTCAGAGCTTAAACTGAAGGATACATTGGATATCTTTTGCAGTAAGAAGTGCCTAATTTTTCCTGCTTTGTGAAGCTCACAAAAGCTTTTATTTAAACTACTGAGAGAATATATACATATGAAGTATATATTTTTAATATAACAGTATATTTCAATATAATAGTAAGTTCTCTAAAAATTTTAGTCCAAAAATGCATCACATCAAGAACTCACAGGCAGAATCAAAGGGGTTCAGTTCAGTTCACCTTCATTTTCCTTGCCCTGAACAGTGACTCATTTGCTTTGATGGAGGTGAGTGCAGGCATTTAAATTGCAAGTCTCTTTATCTGAAGAAAACCTTGCAGGTTTTTTGCTCTTTGCTCTAAGTCAGAAGTTAATGCAGAATTGAAATCAAAACAAGATAAGAGCACAATTACTGAATGAAAAATAGACATTTGATTTCAAAAAATATTTTAAAAGGTAGTTCTCTAATTATTTTCACTAATAAAAGTAGTGTAAAATGTAAACAAAGAAGAAAGGGAATGTATTCAACTTCAGGAAAAAAAAAAGTTTTACTTCCAGTTAAAGAAGAAATAATTTCTAGAGATCAGTTATTGCAACTGCAATCACCTCCATGACTTAGCTCAGAAATAGGGAAAATGGGACATTTCATATTTCTGTGGGAGCTGAGTTAGGCCTTCTGAAGTCAACTGTTGCTATAGCAACATGTGAATCAGGGAGACGATAACATGTCTGACTACAGAGAATTAATTTATCTAAGATCATCCAGTTGCTCTTTGAGAGGTTGCATATTCCTACTTGGAAGTAAAAAACTAGCACATTTTAATTACCATGCACCACTTTTAATAACATTGAAAAAAAATAAAAAACAACTACTCTATAAAGAGTAGATGCTGAAAGGCATATTACCCGAGGTACATTACGCTTGCACTTAGGGTGGTTTCATTTTTATTTATTCCATCACTTTCCAGTGACAGAACACTGGTATGTGTAACATCTTTTCACATATTCTCTTTCTCTCTCTACCATCAAGATTCAAAATTAGATCTGTATGTTAGGAATTTAAATAAGTCTACATCAATGCACATTGCAATAAACCTAATGACTGTGCCACAATTTAGAAGCTTAACCATGGCTATTAAGAAGTTGTTCAGAGGTACAAAATGTTTATTTTAAAGCATTTTATGTAACAGAAAAATGGTATTGGCATGGAATTGAGGGTATCTGATAACATTTCTTAAAAGCAAACTAGGAAAAAGGAAAATGGAAGCCAAAGGCGAGTAGGAATCTGTATGTTTGTATATTTAAAACCTGTTTAAGATTAAATCATATTCTACCAAACAGGAGTCAATATTTTTAACTTATGAATTACCCACTGCATTGACAATGTAACTCATACTTTCCAGTCAAACTAACTACCTCTTAGAGCATGTCTGTGCAACACTGAAGGTTCCAACCCATTCAAATACAGCACCAAAACACACGCTCCCAGAGAGGACACTCCATCCATCTGCTTCACAGCACACAGGGTCACACACAGCCTGACATATCACCAGAATAAGACCTCCTTCAATGATCTCAAACACAAGAGTGCTCGCTGGTGAGCACAGGCCACACATCTCAAAGGTAACTTGTGAAATGAGATACAGCACGCCAAAGAAACTCACCTGTAAGCAGATTATCCATCAGAGGAGAGACTCAAGTGCAGGTCAGGTACTCAGAGGAGCTGAAAATTATTTGCAAATGACATTTTGAAGTCCAAAGAGTGTGAAGTCTAGTTTAAGTCACCATTAAGAAGATGGAGATGTTAGTGCAATTAGTACCACCAAGAAAAACATAATTACTCTAGAAGATAGCAACAGGAAATTATTAGAAGTTGTTTAGGTTCGTTAAATTCCTCCTTATCAGCTGGGTTTCATATGCTCCTTCTGACTCCTTAAGGGATAAGTTGGATATATTTCAGAATTGTAAAAAGGTATTAGGAGGAAAAAATAGTTTCTAGTAAGGGAAAAAATATATATCTTATCTTATAAAAGGGCATAGAAATGGGAGTTGTAAATCAATCAGTTTAATTATATTGTGCAAAAACAAGAACACAAGAGAAGTCAGAACAACATATCCAAGGAGTTGCTTTTAAGCACAGAGAAAATGCAGCGGGGGCAGGCACCGGATCCTGCTGTCCTGAGGGAATCACCTGCTCCAGTATTACAGGATCCAAAGCCCAACTACCAGTTGGACCTAAAACAGAAGAGCTCTTTTAACCACAAAACAGGCAAGGGAAAACCCTATGCATCTGTGTTTTATTTTCAAGTTTTGTTGTGATGCACACAATCCACTTTTACCAGGAACAGGAAAAAATGCTGCCCAGGCTAAGCCTAAAGCCACATCAATTTCAGATGCCAAGAGAACTGGCATATTATAAAAGCAATTTTTAGTTCGTATTGTGAGTTCCTTTTGCAGATGTAAATGGTTGAGAGAGGAACTTCCAAACTGCAAGTTTTCAGTAGGAGGGTGAGGAAGAGATATTTCCGTATCTGGCATTCGCTTTGCTCCAGCAGAGGCACACTATGAATCCAAGTGCAAAGTCAAGCTCTACCTTAGATGAGGGAACATTTGTCAAGCTTGAGACCTTTCAGTTAAACGCTGCTGGCTCAGAAACAGTCACTGCTGAACATTTGTTTCAGTACAAGTTTGTAGCAAAAGCTACTCTGTTAAAATGTACTATTACACAGTGGTAGGCAAAGTCAAACTTCAGATTAGCTACAGAACTGAAATCAGCTCAACCACATGAGCTCGAAATGTCACCTTTGAGCTGCTCATAGTGTGTTCCCAGAGGCTTTCAAGCAGTGACACAGCTAACATGACCAAGGCCCATGTTCAGGTATGTATAAAACTGCACACTCTTGCACAATAGGTAAATTGAAGCTACTCCAGATGCATCTACCACAGAAGCCTACAGTGATGCGGCCACGTGAGCTAAGGCACCAGAGAGGCTTCAGCTTACTGCCCCAATCAAATACTAGACCTGATTACCACTAACACCCCCCGGCTTCACATTAAGTAAAGGCCCATGATAGTGGCACAGTGATATGGTATATATTGTGTAGATTTTAAACAAACAAACAAAAAATCTTACTACAGACCTCCAAGACTGCAATTTTGCAACTGCCATTTCCGCACACTGAGAAAACACATAGGAAATTAGAAATGCTGCAGCTTTAAAAGCTGGTGTTTCCTTCCATTTCTATTGACCTGTTAGCAGTCAATCTACAGTATCTGAAGTTCATTCATTGTTTAGACCCTGAGCACTTGGCTAATGATCAGGATTTAACATTTTACATTCGCATCAAATCACTCTCAATGTCAAGAACGCCATCAAGAACTGCTATAGTAGATGAGTAGTGAAAGGCAGGACGTGAGCGTTTCCCCTCATGCACCCTCAATTTTTATTTCAAATAGGTCAGAATTTGCTCGTCAGAAATCAGAGGTCTCCGTGCTCCCTCCCCCCACCCTTTTTTTTTTTAATGTTTACAACAATCCCAAGATGATAATGCTATGTCATCAAGTGCAATACAAGTACTGGCACCTAATACAGCTTATCCCAGCACCCTTTACTGTCCAGGGTTCACCCTGAGTTAAACAATATTTAAACTTGTCTAAGTTTTTCTGCTGCTGCAGGAAGATCTATTCATGCCTACAATTCCTTACAAGGTCTTTCAATTATTTGCTCTACCCCAGGAAAAAAAAAAAAAAAACCCTTAATACTGTAGGTTTTTTTGCAGCAAAGCTGATGGGGGTAAGATTCAGTTACCAAACTGTCAAATTTTCATTCAAGAAAAAGTGACTCACACATTTTGGGAAGCTTTTTCCAGGAAAATACTAAGTTCTTCCTAATAAATGCAATCTAATACAATTGAAAATGTATTTCACACCAGGGACCAGTTTCATGGAAAGATTTCAGCCAGCCCTCACCAAAATATCTCAAATCAGCTACAGCCAAATTTTTGGAAGATTTCTTTAGGACAGCCAGTCACTCATCTGATGGTCTTCAGTCAAACCCTAATAAAGTTAGCCTCCTGCTTCTCTCATGACATCCCAGCCTCTATATTGCTTCCCAGCATCTATCCTAGCATCTCTTTTGCTTCATTCATGTACTACTGCTAATCTCCAAATATGCATCCTAACAATTTAATATTTTAAAATAAAACAATATTCTTCAGAGCTCTAGAGAATTACCCACAGTGTTGAAATACTTGCTCAAATCCATCTGCAAATAAAGCTACTCCATTGGAGCACTGAATCATACCAGTTACAACACATTCCTTCTGACTTTATTCTTTTAATTAAAATTTTACATTGTAACAGCAGAGAACTGTCACAAACTACAGGGCACAAGAGATGTAAGCTAAGCAAGATACCATATATTACAGTATTCCAAGTAGCTAACGCAGCTTAGCTGGCATAGGAAATAATACACTTGTATTATTCATGTACTGTAGGCAACACATGATGGCCTATGATGCAGAAAAATAAATATTTTTTGCACACAGTGTGCTCTGGCCCAACTCTAAAAGGCAGAATTACACTTGTCCCTAATTGTTGTTTTATTAGTGACTCTTGTAAGCGTGTCACAGCACCATGTGGCATCACAGGGTGGTGCAAAGGCAGGTGGCATTTGGGCATGTGGGTGTTTAAAGACTCACGCATCTCCAGTGGGCTAAACAGGACTTCTGATAAGCAAGTAGCAAATAAATAAATAAATAAATAAATAAATGAAATTGCTTCTTCATTATCCTATAATCAATAAATATGAAGTTTAGATAAATGCTTCAAACAATTCTACTCTCATTTATATCCATCTCATAACAATTACCAATAAATCAAGTCAGCAAGGAGGTAGAAACTTAATGCTCAACAGCACAGTATATGGTCCATAGATTTCACCATTAAGACAATTTTTTTTGTTTTTTTTTTGTTGTTGTTGTTGCTGTTGTTGTTGTTTTTGGCAGAACTCATGACAACTTTTAAAATAAGCCATTACACACAATCTGATATACAGCATGCTAATACATCAGAAGCCTATGACTATGGTGTTACTTCCATAGCTGTTGCTCAAAGTGTGGGGAATGACACATTAGCATTATTTCCCCCCATTATGGAAACTACCTGTCATATTGTAGTGTTAAGTATAAAAAAGATTTTCTTTCTAATAATATATATGAGTGTTTTCCAATAATTACCCAGCTGGATCCACTTATATGGGAGTTTCAGCAGCTCCAAAGCTAAGTCCTCTTTGTTTAGGTATCTCTGTATTGTATCTTGCAATTCAGGAGACCAAATTTTTTACATAATGAATGGCAAGAAGTCAATGGAACTGTTCAGAGCATCTGTGTTAGATGCATGAATTGGATAATGGGAAGATCTCCCTTAACTGCTTTAATTTGAATGATTTATTTGAATAGCAAATATGTTAATAACCACATTATTTCTGTTCAGAATATTAAATCCAAGAGAAACAAAAAGCTGCTTGAATCTCAGGTTTCAAAAGGCTCCAACACATCACTACAAAATTGTGCTGCATTCTGCTTCAGGGAAGTTTACTAGCTCTCAGTAACAGCAGGCGGTTCCTCCCATTCCTGTATTACATCCTTTGACATGAAAACCCCTACTAATAAATAATTGGTCCATGCAGTTAAAGAGAGAGAACTGCAGACATCTCTTGGATGGAGTACATGGTTCCACAGTAAACTTCTGTTTTTTTTTTAAATATATATAAAAAGGACTTGGGGGGGATAAGTTTCCTTTACAATCGCTTACACTTTTGGTTGGAGATGCTCTTCACCCAGTATCCCAATAAATAATTGGCTTTCTTACGTGAACATGGTACTGAAAGTGAGTATCAGACACTTGCCACAGCCCTTAGGCAGTGAAGCCTCAGTGTAAAGAATCTTGCATATCCCTAGGGAAATAATTTCAGTGACAAAAAGTACTTTAAACTCATCATCCAAGTAAGTAGAAGGATGATACATTGGAAAAGAATTCAGGAAGACAGACATGGGTTAAGGCTGTCCCAAGGGGATGCATCTAAAGACAGTGTCCTCAGTACTGATTTGCACAAGTGATCACTCAGCAGCACTTAGAAGTCTACGCACCAACACACTTCCCTTTTTCCACCAAATCCTTCTAGCTGTGAATGCATTACTTTAACTTTATTTAGAAATGCCACATGTATAAAGAATTGTGTAATATCTCCCATTTAAAATCCTTACTCTCCCTTAACTGACTGTCCCAGGATGCTCTGCAGTAAGCTCTAGCATTAATTTAGAGCCATAAATGCCACCACCAGACTCCCACTCACCATCCATACCACCCAAGGACCTGTGATCTCAGAGGCCATTTCCTAGTTAGGGGTTCTTTTCAGTTCACTGCAATTCTGTTTAGCACAGAGCTCTGCCTTTACTGCAATAGTTGGAGAAGACGTCAGCCTGCAACAACCAGAGGAATGTTATAGCTGTGCCCTGCCTGCTCATAAATATCCCCTTCCCCATGGGAAACAACAGTACAATGCCAGCTAAACAGCTGCTCTGATGGTAACACTGTCATTACTTCTAATGAGTGAGAGGACAGTAGCCATGTTGCTCAATGCTATATTTAACAGGAGTAAAAAATAATAATGTACTAGCAGCAACCAACTGCTAGTTGGCAGTTCCTTGACTATGTTGCTTATCACAATCCATAGCAGTTACATTGCACTTAAATTACAGGTATGTCTTATGAAATATCCTGTACAGTTAAACTTTCCAAATCAGTGTCTATAATTTGTGACAGTAGCACAGACAGTTTTGCCTGCAGCAAAACAGTCAGTGGTCATGTAAACTTGATCAAAAATCCTCACTTGCCAAGGTGAAAACATTAAACAGGGAAAGCAAATCTAATAGAAACATAAAACAAAAAAAAAACTGATACAAAACCCTACGCACACACACATTTGGAAGATGCATTTTGCTTCATCCAATTGCAATGGAAGGGCTTTCTTTTCATACTGCAAAACCAAAGAGTTCCAACACTGGGAAGGGAATCCATCCTGAACCTTGTGACTCAGTGGGAAGGGGGTCTCCTTGACTCTTTCATCTGACACATCTGGCAAGCAAACCTGGCTATCGAGACCTGGCTATCGAGCCTTACTAGATCAGTATTATTTACAAATGAATTCCATTAAATCCCTCTCCTACCTCAATAAAACATTGCTACTTCTCGCTTACAGTGAAGCGCATCACTCCCAATGCATCTGCAACAACTACTTGTAGTTATTTGGACTCTGGCCATCATCTGTTTCCTTTCAGGAGGGTTAGGGGGGTTTATTGTTACATTCCTTACTGTGAAGGTCTTAACTACCACATCATAAATTCAAATTTGGCATCTGGGCAATGTGGCAGATTGGTCCCGGCACTCCTAAGGAGCATCTCAATAACACGGACAAGGGCATGGCCAAATCCAGGGGAACTTTCCATTCTGTCTCCATAGCACATATATCCATAGTCCAAGTATCTCCATAGTATCACCACAGTCCATAGTCCTCATTCTCCAGTGAGAATGTAGCCGTGAAGAGCCATCGAGTCCACAGCTTCCTTGGGGAAGAAAAAACTAGCAAGGGAGAAAAGTTTCATATCCCCCTTCATTCCCTTCACCAACCAACAAGTCATGTCTTTAATCGCCCACTGTCTTCTCAAGGAGAGCAGAATTGTTCCTCTGAAGAAAAGCCTTTCTTGCTTACCAGAATGCAACACAATCAGTGCTAGCTGACACTGCTCCATATTCCCCATCTATATTTAGTAAAACTAAATTCTATTTATGGATTCAAATATTACTTATTACAAATATTACTTATTACTTAGTGCTTATGCACTAAGCAAACTAAAGAACAAATTAATTACATGCACAACGTCATTATCACAGTGACAGGATAATCCAAAGTGCAGTAACAGCCTCTCATTGATCAATTAATGAGATGTATTTCAAGCTGTTTGGTTATCATAAAAAAGATAACACATACGAACTCTTAAATCTTCTCTTTGTTAATAATTCTTTATTATGTTTGCAGTTTTACAGCTTCAGTTAATACTTCAGCCTTGTTCTGAAGAAACTGATGATACTGCTTATAGCTGCTAACTCACGAAATGATGAGCATTAATCCTGCACTGGGTTGTCAGGTGGTCACTGACATTCCAATCTCCAACCATAGCACTGTATTTAAAGACTAAAGTTTTGTATCAGGAGATGATGTTGTTATTGGGTAAAGGAACACTTTTAATTGCCCGCCCTCCCTCGCCTTTTTTTCCCCTCTCTCACCACCAGGACACAAGAAAACAGGGCATAAAGTCACAGCACTCAACCATCCTTTAATCCCGGTTAGAATCAAGAAGCAGCTATGAATGACCGCTCTCTTGTGACAGTGCAGCCTTTAAACTAAAAAAAAAAAAAAACAAACAAATGAAAAAGCAGAAACAAAAAACCTACACAGGCAGAAAAGACTAATAATTGTAAATCAATAGGGTAATGAAATTCCCCTCCATAAGAAGGGCACTTTGTTTAATCATAATTTGCCACAGTCTAGACTCTTTGCACCCCAATTCACATATACAGATGCAGAGAAAAAGCAGCAACCCCAACAGTGCCACATCCATGTTACACATGAGGGGCAGTGGGTATCTTCTCTCTAGAACATTTCTGAAAACAGTCCTAAGGCACCAGAGGAGATATCTAGCTCTCACAGCTAAGTTACTTGTTTTACTCACCCTCTCAAGAGTTGTAATTTGGGCTTTAGATCTAATAAATCTGGACTGTAACAGCAACCAGTTCTGTATAAAGGATATGGTGCTTTTCTGTATAAAGGATATGCGCGAAGCATGGGGAATAAGCAGGAGGAACTGGACATCTGCGTGCAGTCCCAGAGACATGATCTCATTGGAATCACAGAGACGTGGTGGGATAGCTCGCACGACTGGAGCGCTGCCATGGAAGGCTATGTGCTCTTTAGGAAGGACAGGCTGGGAAGGCGAGGTGGTGGAGTTGCTCTTTATATGAGAGAGCAACTGGAAGGCATGGAGCTCAACCTGGGAGTGGAGGATGAGCGAGTTGAGAGCTTGTGGGTAAGGATTAGAGGGCAGGCTAATGTGGGAGACACTGTGGTGGTTGTCTGCTACAGGCTACCTGACCAAGACGAGGAGGTTGATGAGGCCTTCTATAGGCAGCTGGATATTGCCTCACGGTCACAGGCCCTGGTTCTCATCGGAGACTTCAACTACCCTGACATCAACTGGAAGGACAACACAGCCAGGCACAAGCAGTCCTGGAGGTTCCTGCAATGCGTTGATGATAACTTTTTGACGCAGGTTGTGGAGGAACCAATGAGGAGAGGTGGGCTACTGGACCTCGTGCTGTCAAATAGGGAGGGACTTATAGGAGATGTTAAGGTGGGGGGTAGCCTCAGCTGCAGTGACCATGAGTTGGTGGAGTTCAGGATCCAACGAGGAGGTGGCAGGGCTGTAAGTAGCCTTGCAACGATGGACTTCAGGAGGGCCAACTTTCGCCTCTTCAGGGACCTTCTCGGAAGAATCCCATGGGCTAGAGCTCTAGAAGGAAGGGGGGCCCAAGAGAGCTGGTTAGTTTTCAAGCTGCACTTCCTCCACGCTCAGGAACAGTGCATCTCTGTGTGTAAGAAGTCAGGCAGAGGGGGCAGGAGACCTGCATGGATGAGCAGGGAGCTTGTGGGAATGCTCAAGCAGAAGAAGGCGGTATACAGAATGTGGAAAAAAGGACAGGCCCCCTGGGAGAAATACAGGAACATAGCCAGGGAATGCAGGGATGCGACAAGGAAAGCTAAGGCACGTTTGGAATGCAATCTAGCAAGGGACGTTCAAAATAACAAGAAAAACTTCTTCAAATATATTAACAGCAAAAGGAAGATCAGGGAAAACGTGGGTCCGCTGGCGGACAAGATGGGCACCCTGATTACATTAACACAGAAAACGCAGAGTTGCTGAATGCCTTCTTTGCTTCGGTGTTTACCAAGGGCAGCCCTTTAGAGCCCTAGGGACAAGAGAAGAAGCCTGGACAGAGGAAGACTCGCCCTGGGTAGAGGAAGATTGGGTCAGAGAGCACCTAAGGCAACTCGATACCCACAAATCCATGGGCCCTGATGGGATGCACCCCAGAGTGCTGCGTGAGCTGGCAGAGGTCATAGCTAAGCCGCTCTCCATCATCTTTGGAAGATCCTGGAGAACAGGGGAGGTGCCGCAAGATTGGAAGAAGGCCAATGTCACGCCAGTCTTCAAAAAAGGCAAGAAGGAGGACGCAGGCAACTACAGGCCAGCGAGCCTCACCTCCGTCCCTGGAAAAGTGATGAAACGGCTCATACTGGCCATTGTATCCAGGCACATGGAGGACAAGAAGGTGCTCAAGAGTAGTCAGCATGGATTCACCAAGGGGAAATCTTGCTCGACTAATCTGATAGCCCTCTATGACAAAATGATCAGCTGGTTAGATGAGGGGAGAGCGGTGGATGTCGTCTATCTCGACTTCACCAAGGCTTTTGACACCATCCCTCACAACATCCTCCTGGGCAAGCTCCAGAAGTGTGGGATAGATGAATGCACAGTGAGGTGGATTAGGAACTGACTGGACGGCAGAGCTCAGAGGGTGGTGATCAGCGGTGCAGAGTCTAGTTGGAGGCCTGTAGCTAGCGGGGTCCCCCAGGGGTCAGTCCTTGGTCCAGTCCTGTTCAATTTATTCATCAATGACCTGGATGAAGGCACAGAGTGCTCCCTCAGCAAGTTTGCTGATGATACCAAACTGGGAGGAGTAGCTGATACCCCAGAGGGCTGCACTGCCATCCAGAGGGACCTGGACAGACTGGACAACTGGGCGGTAAAAAACCTCATGCAATTCAACAAGGCCAAGTGCAAGGTCCTGCACCTGCGGAGGAATAACCCCAGGCACCAGTAAAGGCTGGGGACAGACCCTCTGGAGAGCAGCTCTGCGGAAAAAGACGAAAGAAGAAAAGATCAAATATTTGAAGAAAGGATGGGCAAAATGGAAACAAAGAGAAGCCCAATGCTGCCAAGAAAGTAGTCTAAGCAGGAGGAACAAAAAAATATATATTTTTTCCCTTACCCTTCCCCTTTTTAAAAGCCATTTAAGCTATCAAGACCCACTACCAAGCTAGAGTCACCACCCCTTCTTAATATTCTTATTTGACATATATGCTTGACTGAATTGCTATTTATCTAGCAATCTTCCACACAGAACCCTAACTACACCACTTGGGAGCAAGCTGAACTTCTTCCCTCCTACCCTGACCAGGTTGTTTCTGCAACCAAAGAAATTGAGATTAGCCCCCTACCAAAACAAGACACTGCTGTTGATCACTTCTCAGCTGCAAAAAGAAAATCTCACCTGCTCTTATTCCAACTGGTTATCTCATTTACAGCTCAGTTCCTCTTAGATCAAGTTAGGATGTAACAGAAGGAGCCAAATAAATTCAGAAATGCTGCATTAGAATTCCATGTCCACCTTATAAAGCAATGTTCACTAAATGAAGCATGAAGACTCTAAGACCTGTCATTTAGATGATTTCTCCCTTCTCGGAGCTTTCTTCAGTAAATGCATTTCTATTTGATTCATTCAAAAAACACCCGTACTCATTTAGAAATGGCATCATGCATAAGTCACAGAGCTCCAAGGTTATACCAACCTATAACATTCACACTGGAATGACATGCAGTTCCAATTCAGTAGATCATATAACCTTTTAGAAAAGGTTGCCTTGTACAGTCTTAAGTCAATGACTCAAATTTTCAACACTACCATGTTATTACAGAAGTATTGTAACCCCCATATCTTTCCCAGAAGAAAGCAAAAGTCAACCACAGACTCATCTTCATCTACTCAGAACTGAATGATTTGAAAACACATCTTAAGAGGAAGTCATTAGTGGAAAAAGACACCGGAATTAAAATTCTAATATACCTGAACCCATTTGCCTGAGGGCATTCTCTGAGGCGAGAAATGCACCTGTTAACAAGATCAAATATAGAAAGGGGTGTAGTCCACATTCAGACTACTCACATAGCAAATTCTTTGCATATGTTTATGTAACAGCAGTGAAAATAACTAGCTCTTGCTGGTATTTATCGGTGAGGATTGCTTTTTATTTACATGCTTGGAGTTTTCTTTACCACATATCAAGTCATGCTAAATAGACTATGCCACTCCAAAATCAATTAATTGCATTAAGAACTTAGGTAGAACTCATCATTGCCATGACAAATCATTTTTACTGCACATTCAGAAACAATGAGCTACAAACCAGAGATCAGAGCCGCACAACTGAGCTTTGTCACAAGTTTTTTCTGTCATAGGACACTGCTTGCCCTGGACCTCATTATCCATATGCAATGTATTTGCATATGCTTGCACAATACTTGCACAAATATATAATCAATATAATATAAAGTAAATATAATAATATAATATAAATATAATATAAAGTAAATTAAGGCTAATATAAAATATAAATATAATATAAAGTAAATATAAAGTAAATATAATATAAAGTAAATATAATGCTTGCACAATACTGTGTTCATTAAATGTGAGCTCCTGAGATCACACAGCTTCATGGCATGTTTTAGCTTTCATGGTAGAAATATCTGCTCCTGAAACCCTCACAGGAAGACTTGAGAATATAAATTCTCTCTATTCATACAATAGAGGAAGAAAAAAACAATGTAATCTCAAGTTTCTTACTCTTTGGGTATGAACATAACTGGGAAAAGTCCTTTGTTATTTAGACAAAATACTTCTAGCAGCCACTGCAGGAGAGCCATACACTGGAGAGGTGACCAAAGGTATTGCACCAACTGCATCCAGGTGGGAGGTCACTAAACAGGAAGGCAATCAATGAGTGGATTGCTGGTATTGAGCAGAGGAGGTTTAAGTGGCAGTTCTGTACAGATACCACCACAGCGGTGCCGGCACCCCTGCAGAACAAAACTGCTGCTCCTGCACAGGCCTCAGAGCAGCCTCGGGGCTTTCAGGACAACAGCTGGCTGGCCCACAGCTGCCGTTCATGGATAAATCAAGCACAGCAGCTGTACTCACACCACTGAGCTCTGTAGCCACACAGGCAGTTTGGGGACACACTATCTTGCCCACTTCAGCGTCTTATATATTATAAGAAAAAATATTATCACTGCAGTTGCATTGGAAATTATATGCCAAAACCTATATTTGGAATATTTGGAAGTTTGGTGCGAGTTTCAAGTAATACTGAATACAAAGTCTATAGCAGTTTGTCCAGTGAAAGACCAAATAAAGTCACAAATTATGTATGCTTACTTTTTTTTTTTCCTTTTTTTTTAAAAAAGGGTACTGTTGTATTATTTATGGCTGAAGTATATTCCAGGAGATTTCTGAGCTAAAAGAAGCTATTCCTATGTTCCGCTACAACACTCACTGCTCAGGAAGGGTATCCCACAGCTGTGACCTGAGCTTCATTTCTGTGTCAATACTTTCTCTTTCCAATTACTAAAACAAGGAAGCACTCTAAGTACTAGACAAAGTAGTAGTCTTTGCTACTACTACTAGCTAGACAAAGACAAAGCCATACTGCCCAGTAGGGTGGGAGACACACACACACGGACAGGAGGAGAAAAGATGGAAAAGATGTTATTGTGCTGGAAATCAGGCTACAGACCTGACAGACACGATCTATCTATACATACATACATATATATTTATCAAGGGAATGAGTCAGGTTACGAAGGCAGACTGAAATACATTTCTTCATGAAGAAAACATTCTCAAAGATCAAAATCATCAGCAGGGCTAAGTCAGTGTGTTTTTTCCTGTAAAACTAGACAACCTACACTGATGTGTGCAAGCCAAAGGTCTTACCACTGGCTCTCACTCATCTCATAGGAGGAGGAGGTTTACCTGTAGCAGTTTCAAAGGGTAGCAAGGATAAAAGCAAATAGCAAAAATGAAGTGCATGATTTGTACTTGTGCATGACACTGATGCACACATTGCATCATATGGTGAAAAAAGCAGAGCTGATTCCTCCTAGAAATAAGAGCTAGGTCAAATATATTTCTAGCTGGCTAAAAGAGTACCAGATTATAAGGACATACTATACATAAGGTATTCAGCTAGAAAACAAACTATCATCTTCAGCATGGAAGACTCACACAAGCTGCTTTTTCCTCAACTAACTCACCAGAAGCTGTGAAGTTAGTATATATTGTACTGCTACCATTGGGCCTCTGAAGATGGTTAATTTGCTACTACATTTTCAAAACTCCTGTCTCTAAATTTGTATATATATAAAAATTCATCTTTTTATCTTGCTTATTTATAAAAAAAGAAAAATATCAAACCAAACCTGAAATGGTGTTTGGGAGGGGAGGAAGTATGCAATTTCCTATCAGAACAATCTAACCATTAGCCCATCCCATCACGCCAGAAGGATCCAAGTGTAGCACAGAGGGTGATTTTTTAATACTCAAAACCAGAAGCATACACCACCACTACACATGCACCTGGGCACCTACGTGCTTTTTTTTTTTTTTTTTTTTTTTTTTGAGGAGAGAGGGAGTGTCAGCAGGGAAAACCGCTGCCTAGTTACAGTCCTCACAGGTGGGATCAAAAAGACCTTTACAACTTGGAAATCAGCACTTTCATTTTTCTAAATCCCAGATAAGTCCTGTAGGCACCTGAGGTCTGCTACTAGATCAAAAACCATGTTGACTGGGGCATTTATGCCTTTTCCTTAATCATTTGCTCATCATCCACCGGAGCTGCTTCTCCCTTTCAAAAACACACCATCAAGATAAATGCAGAACACTGGTTGGGGGAGCAATATATGTGGAAGGATTCACAGAAAACTCCATTCTTTTAAGAGATTCCCATATACTAGTCTACACAAACTCAGACCACACTCCTAGACTCCTCATTTTGCAGAAAATTCAAAGTGCTTGCAGCTTTTGTTATCAAGTTTGATACACCTACTGCAAGAATTTTAAAAAGTGAAAAGAAAATGAGAGCATTCAGCATAGTTGATACCTAATATTCTGAATTCTAGTTGATGCCTAATATTCTGAATTCAGGGAGAAACTAATTCTGAAGACTATTTAATTTCATGTTCAAAGAAAATGCTCAAAGTCAATGAGATTGTGTGGAGCGAGTTTAAGGACTATAATATAAAGCAGTACAATAGCAGTTAGTTCATGAGGTAAAAAAGAATCTACTTGTTTAGCTCTGTTCTGGCAACAAAAGCTGAAATTACCAAGAAACCTCACAGGGGTTCAGATTTAATTTTCATTTGACATCAGTTTCAAAGAGGTTCTTGAGGTATATCAAACTTTAAAGCAATCCTAGGCTTATTCTTTATAAGCAACGCCCAAAAACAGTTTACAGGTCTGCATAAAAATAATTATGAGAAAATTAATGTCTTCTACCTCTGTCAGCTGTTTTGACCAAGCTGTATTTTGTTAGGAGATCAAAAGAAAAAACAAGCATGATAAGAACCGCAATAATCTGTCAGTAGTATTATACCCCGGCAGGCATTCTAGAGGCAACCCAAGGTGCTTCAGAGAAGAGTGAAGAAAGTAGGCTGTTCAGTGACTATTCAGAGCTAGACTTACAGATTCTGCTTCAATTAACGACAAAGCTGTAATTAGCTAGTGGAGTAAAACATGAGGATGGCATAAAACATCCATCTGATCTAACAGGATCTCCCTCCAGAAACCTTGTGGTTCCCAACCAAGAATTGTTCTAAACCCCACCTCAAAAATGAAAACCTGTACTCCTAAAGCCTCCCCTTCACCGTAGGGCTTAATTCGAGCATGTCTGTGAGGGTTACCAAGTTATTAGCTGCAGAAAGAGCATTCCTTGATGTTTGCTGCTTGGTTGTTTCAAGTGGCTACCAAGGGCAGGGAGAGCAAGGCATCTGCTCTACAAGCTTTTAACATCTCAAAAACATCTTGAATTGAGAATATTTAGTTTAGCTTCCAAAACAACTTTCTTTTATGTCTATCATCTTTTCACAGCTGTTCTTTAGCTTTCCTGATCTTTCAGGAGTGTTCACCTCTTTCATTACACACTTTGAGACCACAGAATAGTTTATTCCTTGTTATATTAGCAGATGCATGAAAAATAGTGAATAAAAGTTACCAATAATGCTTTATTGCATCATCATTCACCTGCCTGCCTCCAAATCAGATGCACACAGAAAGAGTTCTGCCCCCCAAGAAGAAAAAATGGATTTTTAAAAAGTTAATTCAAAGAAACAACAAAACAATCAATTACCCTTCCCCTCACCCTCTTCATATTTCTTAATTTCACTTAGTATCAGGTTGCCTCTTCACCTAGTTTGATTCATGCTGAAATTGCTCAGTGTTCTCTTGACTTTGAATACCATGTGTCATGGTCAGATTTTCCAATATTATTTATATCTTAGAAAAAAAGGTTGAGAGTAAAAAACCACTATACACCACTTAGTCAATAGAGGATATTGATCTTTAATGAAGTATTTTCATCCCTCTCTTCTGAGTTTCTATCTAAGCAGTGTCTCATCCATAACAGCACTTTGTCCCTCTTTAGGGCAATTGGTGTCAGTGATACTTTTCTGTGAAGGACGACACATGAAAGTGCATAAAACTCTGCATAGTTCACATAATTCTACAGCTGCAGCAGCCTTAAGTGCGCTATGATCACAGCCCTCTTCTGTGCTTGTAGGGGGAAACACAGATTTGAAGCCTTCCACTCTGAACTCAGGTGCCTGACCTCCAAACACTGCAGTGATCTGCTGCATTCAAAGCAGTACATTCATGTTTAGGCACCAGCACTGAGAGCCACAGAAATATACAGTGAAGCCTGTAAGCCGGCAGCTGAGGGCTCCTAACATAGGCTCCTAACTACTCCTGCTTCCAGAGCCAAGCACTCCCCAAACTCAGGGGTCCCACTGTGGCCCCACGCAACATGCCCTCAGGATGCCAAAGCTGCAACACATGACTTGCCTCAGTAAGGAACGGCGCTGCTCTTCCCCACATTATTCTTCTATCCATTAGCTTTCCCCAAAAGCATTCAAAACTCACCTCCTGTCCATTAACAACTTCTTTGGGGTACCAGACTCACGAGCTATTCAAAGTAATCTTGTTTTCCTGACATAAAAACAGCATTTTTTTTCCTCCAAGAAGCTTTTCTCATGGAAAAAAAAAAAAAAAAAGATGAGTCACGCCTTAAAAAAAACAGTATAAAAACAGAGTCAGTAATCTAGATCTCATGATCTTCTGAAGACAGTTTCGTATAAGAAGTGTGTGAGCAATGGACTGACTTGCCCTCTGGAGAACATACTCCGTTGATTTTTGCCCATTTCCTCACAGATAGGACCTTGTCACATAACCTTATTACCCAGTCATATATTGCGAAGGTATTGCCACATCATCTGGACCTCCCCCTCACAGAAAGGCGTTCACAAACACTATTTACTCAGTGCCAAAACACACTGCACTCAAGGCTTGGAGCACAACCACTAACCCGACTGCCCAGTTCAGCAGCATAGGCACTTACTACTGTACCTGAAATGAAAGACCATATCACTATTCTAATATTGGAATAGTAAAATATCAGTTTCAACCCTCAAACATTTTCTGTAATATCAGCTCCTCTATATTTTAGCTTTTTAACTGCATTAACAGTTGCTATGCTGTTTCAACTTCCATTAATTTGACAAAAAATACAATAACTGAAACTGGCCAGGAGTAATGATTTTTTTGTAATGTAGCAGCACAGCAAAGCCAAATGTATTTCTAGTTCTCAGGAGTTTCTCATATGCATGAACTTCAGTGACTGACCCATTCTAAAAAGATAATTGGAATATGGAACAAAGGCTATGTTTAGTTCAGATGTATGATAGCATGAAAGAGTTAATGCTGGAATTTCTGAGAAGCTATTACAAATCTGAGAAATGACACAACTTCTTTACGATCTGTGGAAAAAGTCCCTTTTCCTTCTGAGGCAACGTTATGCTTCAACAGGCATCAGAAACTTGAAAGAAACGGAATTGGATCATCACACTTCTTTCAGGAAGCTTTGCTTTATGCCTCAGAAATTAATCTTTTTACTTTAAACACTACTTTAAATAAAGTATCCCTCTAAATAAAACTCAGCATTTCATGTTTAGTGTATTCTCATATTTACACACATGAAGCATATCGACTCTAGTCAAAATACCTATTTGTAAACAGAAAAGCAAGGGAAAAGTTTGCATCTTACCCATTGTTTAATCCTCCCAATTTTAGAAGAGGACTTGACATCTGCATAGCCTTATTAACCAAGGAGTTATTTACCTTACTCAAGCTATCAGATTGCACTGAGCTTAGATATGATACTTCCTTTGGTTTGAGGACCATATCAAATAGGTAAAGCTCCGGGCACATCCAAGACTTAACAGAGCTCCATTGTCAATAAACTTGCAACCCCTAAACAGATCTGAAATGAGACACACCCTGTAGCAGGAACAGAAGCAACGCTCCAGCAAGCTAGGGAAAACTGGCAGAAGAGATGTGAAAAGCTCCCACCACAGAACAGCACGCAAGACACCAAAGCAATAAATACTAGAAGTTCATAGCATTAATTAGGCCTTGCAATGACTCTACCAAGTACTTACGCTACAGCATCTACCACATATGATACTGGAAGCCTTTTGTTAATTGTTAATTCCCAGAGTGGAAATACCCTGAACATTCAGTAAATTCTGTTTGCAACTATTTGGCTTTGATACAAGTGGCAAGGAAACAACAAAAAGAATGACCATAAATTCTTAAACATTGCTAGAGAACACTTTATTTAAAAAAAAAGAAAAAAGTGCAACTCCAAAAACTATGAAACACACTCTTCTGAAGTTCTACACTCCGGATTAGGAGAAATAAAAAGCAAACTTATCTACCACTTCTGGAGCAGCATTTAAACAACATTCTGAAACAGTGAACACAACTGGAGAGGATCCCACACAAATCTGCAGGAAGGGAATTCACATAAGCTAGCCTCAGAAACTCACATCTTAAGAATAAGGCCCTCATCCACTTGCTTGCTGCTAATAACTTGTGACCCTTATGTCATTTTTTTTCTCCTCCCTGTTTAACAAAAATAGTTTTAACACTTGGTCCTTCCAGACCAATCATTTGGCTCTTTTTTGTTTGTTTTCCAGTTGGTCTTTCCAAGGCTAGTAACAGACTGACTTACCAAATCAGTACTGATTTTTCTTTTACATTTTCTCACAATCAGGAAAGTCCACAACCTTCAAGCTTTTCAGAGTCCAAAAGTCAGTTCTGCCTAGAATACTTGCAGAACATCTACTCTCATTACTGTTCCAGCCTTACAGGAATAACAGGGTTTACTCAAAGATCTCTCCTGGGACTCAGAGGTTAGTCTCCTTCTCAACTAGCCAAGAGCTGATTGTTTCTTTCCAAAAGCTCTGTCCACCAAGGAGCCCTTTTTATCAAAGCAGCAGGAGAATTTCTGAGGGGGAAATCTTGCCTGTGCAGAGGCTGCTTTGTGGCTGCTTTTCCACCTTTTCATTCTGTCATCCTGTGAGCAGGAAGGATCCCAAAGAAGCATCACAAATTATGCAGATGATCTCATGTATTAAATATATGTTGATCTCCATAATAAAAAAGGCAGTCTAGGATCAGAAGACTTTCATAACATCAAGAGGATCCTGTACTAGTTTATCCCATGGTTGGTACCAATTCCCAGGTGAATTACCCTAAGGAGGGGTTTATCAGAAATTTAAGAACACAAAAAGAATGGTTCTATTATGCATAAAAATCTTCTCATGCCCAGCTACCTAAGCAGAGACAGGACAGACAGTATCCGCAAACCTGACTGCTGTGTGTGCCTCAAAGCACAGAAGCACAGACTCAGGCACATGCTCCTCCTTGCAGGAGCCACGAACCAAGTTTGCAGTACATAAATTCAAAAACATACCCAGCACTGTCACAATTTCTGCCTAGGGAGGAAATCTCCTACCAGATCATTGAGACACTCAAAGGAAGTTCATGTAAGCAATCCTAGGTTTTGTGGCCTAGAAATTTGTCACTACTGCCATTCTTGCATTTTTAATGACTCATCCCTGCGTAATCCCAAGGAAGCACCAAATCTGTTACCTCAGAGCTCAAGTCCTCCTTGAAACAGGCCAGATTTCCATCAGATATATTGGCATAAAGGGCATCTTAAAACTAAGACACATTTCATATTTGGAATATTTATTCTAGGTTTTGTATAATTTGTGCTTTATCTTAAGAATCAAAAGGAATGCTATATCACACCTTTAATTAGGGAATAAAATATGCATTTAAAAACTCCTTTACAGAAAATTCAGTCTTTTTTTTTGAATGAAAACAATGCATTTAGAAAAGATAAGAGACAAATTTAAATTTGTAGTGTGTTACGTGGCACAGTAATTTTGAGGGCCTCAAACCTCAACTGCAAACATCCCCAATCAATTACATCTGCCCACAAAGCATGTTAACTGAGCACATATACCCACATTTATGCAGAAAAGGTCCATTCATTGATCATCCTTTTTGCCATTTGAAATTCACATAACACCTTTTACTCCATAATCAGAGTTCTTCTCAAGGATGGATTGTCACAGGGGTATAAGCTGTCAAATTCACTTAGCAGTCTTACCTATTTACATTAGAGTCAAATTAATTTTAATTATTTGATTAAATCCAGCCAATGATTAGTAGCAGAATCAAGTGGAGAACACTTGAAATTCCAGGTCTCAGTGCCCCAGCTTGACTGCCAGAGGTTTAGCTCTCACCTGTTTTTCAGCATCTATGTTTACAAATGAAAGTTAAGGGAAAATAATCACTGATATCCCTTTATTGGCCTATCTTGGCACTGCTTTCTACAAACTCTCACTTATTCTCTTATACATCTTCCCCAAGATGTTTTGGTTTTAAATGCCAGACACAGATCCAGGACATGTGGGAGAGTGCAATCTGAAAGAGATAAATGAAGCAAACTGCTCATTTTATATATTAAATTCTCACTGCTTGGTTGGAAAAATGCATGGATAGACAAGACTAGATTTGTTAAAGACAACACCCTGGAAGTTTTTCACATTAACAAATACCCTACAAGAGGGCAGAAATACCATCAAGAACACCAAAACTGAAAGATACATTGCCATAGGTAAGCATTATGTACATGCCATGCTGCACAGCTGTGGCTGAAAAGACAGTAAGTGCTTGGGAATGTCAGGATTTCCCTACAGACTTCAATTAAATTCTTCCATCAATAAAGTACTGTACATGAAACACTGCTCCACCACTTTGTAGCTAAGCCTGAACAAATATTTATGAAGTACTTTACTCTGCATTTCCAGCTAGTAAATATAAACCATATAGCAAGATGCTCAGCGTCTAAAACCCACAAATTACACTTCATGTAAGAAATCTTCACTCTCAGCTGACTACCACCAGCATAAGATTTATTTCTATTATGTAGAAAGTTTCTCTATAAAGAGAATATGGTAGATGCATATGCTACCTATTATCACTCTGGTTATGTTTGAATGTAATGGCAATCCCAATTGTTTGAAGAGGTAATCTTAAAAGAATCAATATAGAAATGAGTTTTATTGCAAGACTGTTTTTCTTACTCATGAATCATCAGCTATGTCAGTACTGGCTAATGATTTAAAGGCTGTGAATATTTAAATGAGATCAAAGCATATTCTTTATCACTAGCACACAAGATCATTGATTCATATTCTGAATAAATGCTTTGATAAAAATGCCTTAGTAAAAAAATAAATAAATAAAGGAAGCACATTTAAATATAGGGAATGAACCAGAAAGTCTGAAAGTACTCTACTGGAGTAACAAGCAGAAAAATGCTAAGCAATACTCATTGTATAGATTTATGCAATGCTTGAAGGGGGTGGCATCACCAGATTATTTTAGGAATAGATCAAAGTAATTTGGGAGTGAAATCTCAGAGCATATGTGGGGAGATGCAACTGTTTCCCTATTTCTAAGGGGTAAGGACAGGGTCAAGGGGTTCCAAGCACTGTTGTCACCAGGCCAAAACTGCCCACACAAGAAGCAGCAATAGATACAGCACAGCTACTGATAGCACATGTAGGTGTTTCGCATCACTGGAAGAGACCTTGTTGCTACCTTCCCACACTAGGGCAAAGCCAGGACCACTAGAACAGACTGAACTCTAGAAAAGACTGAACAGGATCTCTAACAGATCTGTTTTTCAGCCCTTCTACATTATGTAGGTATTGGACATAACATAGTAATATAGGACAAAATGGTTGCTGAGTTGAAAAGCTTTGACACCTTTCTCTTTTGTCTGGAGAATGGCATATAGTGTTCCAAAATAACATTTTTAAATAGAGAATAACTTAGAGAATTTACAAAGATTCAGGAATTAGAATAGTTAGGTGGATCTTCAAATAAGGCACATATAATACAAGATGACATTTGTTAATCTTCCAAACAATGTATGTAAGAGAACAGACATTAACTAAGTGTGTGTTTTCAGTGGCGAGGGTTAACACAAGTTTAAGGATTGTTTTTCTTCATCCTCCATAAATAAAACCTTAATATTCTACACCGAGACCAAAGAACAATCATCATGCTAAAAGAACAATCACATGAATCTTCACCTTTCAGAAGGGATGTCCTCTCATTATTTTCTTAAGGGATTTGAGGTCACAGGCTGCCTTAGCAAATATGGCAAAGGAAAAATAAATAAATAAATAAATAAATAAATAAATAAATAACTCCCAGACAAGCAAAAAAGGCCATTCACTTGATGCCATTGCCCAACAGTACCACAGCACAAGAGACACAATTCCCTGGAGGGAGAATCAGACAGGTGCCTGTCAAGTAGCTGGGGGATTAATATCTAGATTCTCTAAGCTTTACTAGCCTAAGGACAAATTATGGAGAAAGTTTTCCAGACCACACATACACCAGAATACTCAAAGGAGAGTCCCCTCCTCACCTCCATTTTCTCCATAGCCCTGAAACATCAGACTTAGAGGAAAAACAGGTAGCCAGGCAAATAGATTGATGCAAAAGAGTGTATGTGTGCACAGTGGAGTAATTCGCTTTCTGTATTTTTCTAGTCTAAAACCACTGGCAAGTTTATTCACATTTTAAATATGAAATGTGATTAAATAATGGGTCAGAAAATTATAACCAGTAGTAAACAGAGCTGCTATTAACTGCATCAGCTGCCACAGCTACCCAAATCTATCAAATCAATACATGTAATAGGAATCCTGGTTTGAAAGATCTGGAATTGAAGTCTATTCAAGTTTTACCATATTAACTAATACATAGCAGTGAAACAGAAAACCCAGTATAGCTGACCACCTAAATCAACCATTCCTATGCTACAAAATACTCAAGAGTATCTGAATATGTAAAATTAATGTAAAATTAATTTCTGAATTTTGTTTCACTGATGCAAATGCGCAATTTAATACCATTTAGATCATACCTGCTGGAATTATGTAAAATTTGTCAGGCCAGTAAAATAGAATTCAATATTCTTCAAATGTTCAGATAATCACTTTTTAATCTAATATCCAAGATGTTTGATTTCAAGCTTAAAACTACTTAAAAGGCTTTGGAGAGGTGCTTTTACTGTCCAACTAGAGCTTTAGGGACTTTAGACAAGACACAGTGCTTTAACATATATTAAGGTATTAAAACTGGTGCTGGTTTTGGATGGTATTTCTGGGATTGTCACATGCAACTTGTAGCTTTTGGTACAGATGTAGAGTGATACGGAATACTTAATGCCAGATGTTGCAGAAGCTGCTTTCAGAGCTATGCCAGACTGCTCGGCTCCCTGCTTTTCCTCCCTTGCTCCCAGGGGGAAAAGCTCTCCCTCGTACATGGTGAATCCGGGAGTCCAGCTTCCCATCGCATCAGGAAAGATTAGTGTATCCTGCAGACGGCTTTCCTTCCTTTAGCTTCCAAGCAAGGAGACAGATTTGGAAAAGGCCGGATGGGATCAGTGTATTCCTATTTGTAGTCTTCCATTAGCTCTAACTCTTCCCGCATGCACATTAAGCACTTACCAAGGACACTTGAACACAAGCACAAGTTATAGCGCAAGTGAGGTAATAATTCTACTAAATGAGAAATGGCCTGATTGCATCTCACACTTTTTCCTAAGGCCAACATGACCAAGGTTCTACTTCAAATATCCGTGGGACCACAGATTTATTAACATGCCATGTAGCTTCAGCAGCCCTACGTTACCATGACTATACCTTGCATCATAGACATTCCCATTCTCTTCTCCCTTCCCCTCTCCTTTACTTTGTAATAAGATTGACTACATAAAAGGGAGGAAAACAAGACAACATCCTCATTTCAAACAGAAATACCTACCCCTTGGGACAGGACAAGGACAGGACTCAAGTTGAAATACACATTTTGTACACCTGATTTTACATATATGTGGATATATAAAGCACAGCGTGACATTGATATTACTATGCATCTATCCAGTTTTCTACTTCTCAGGTTAAGTGGAACTTAGGAAGTCATGACAACTTACACATCAGAGATGACATTTTTCTTCACAAAGCCCATCTCAAGACATCAGGAGCCCCAAAAGGGATTATTGCAAATTCAGAAGACAGAAATATGTTTGAACTTGAGACACACTAAAGGTTACTGCCCAATTCCGTTGAAATCACTTACCACCACTGGTGAAGTTTCACACTGAAAGAATGGCTACCACATTGGGACAAGCTTGAATAAACAGAAAAGTTGCACAAAAATTTGTCCCATTTCCTGTATCCTTATTGTCTTTTCTAACTATAGAAAGCTATAGGTGCAAGAATGTCTCCCTCCTAGGCCAGGTCTGCTTTGTTCCTCATTCTGCACTGAATCTGGAACATAGGGTTAATGACCTCACTTCTACTGCCAAAGAATACCTGTAATCTCCAAAACATCAATTAAGACGACTTCATTGCAGAACCAGGAGGGGAATGCAGAAGAAAATTCTTTTTTCATACAGAAGCCTTGTTATTGTGATAATTAGTACAAACAGCAATTATTTTAAAAATGTGGTAGGGACATAAGTTTGTATTTAAATACAATACATAGCACACTGTGGGAATTGTTTATCAGTATTCTTAATATCCAGAGGCTCCTATTACGTAAAATTGGGTTATACACCCTGATGTGCATCATTTCTACTGAAGAGTCCTCTGAATCTGAAAACTCATTTAACCAAATAAATTTTACATCCTCATTCTCCTCCATACTCACATTCTCAGAGTACCTATTTTAAAATATTATAGAATGAAATTGAAGTATTTGACTGCATAATATACCTCCGTATTTCTGTAAACCTTCTCACTTGCATAAAAGAAACCTGTCAAGCTCAGCTAAAGCTAAATACTTCGACTAGCCTTTAAAACTGCATTAGAATGAATAGCTGGTTAAAGTCAAGCAGTCCTGCCACACCTATGTGTACTGTGCTGATGCAGCTCTACACTATCGCCTCATTTGCAGGCTGCACTGGACAATATCCAACAATAAGCAGAGACAAAGATCTTTCCCTAAGAGTTATGATCAACCCCTGAATGCCCTGTACTAGACCTAACAGCGACAGTATGCACAAATGTACATTCTGTTACTGTAAAAGCATTTAATAGCTCCCAAAGATTTAATGACACAGTGAACGCTTCATTATAGAGTATTTAAAGTGTGAGGAAATATAATTTATTTCTTTGTGGCATTCCAAAGAATAAAAGCATTAAGCAACAATAGACAAAAGTAATGTCTATGCTTATAAAAAATAAGGAGATCACCAAGACAGAGCTTACTTTTGATTTCCCACTCACACCTACTCTCTCCAGAATTTTATTAACAGGTATGGTAATAAAATAATTATTTGCGAATATTATCAGTTCATCATGGTGAACATGTAATGGTTTACTTTTTAATTAATGAGCAGTTCCCAAGGTTGAAACAGTTTGTTTTTAATCAAGAAAAAAAGTTGTTTTCTTCTCCCTTTAAACTGAACCCTTAATGGGCAAAACGAACTACAAGGCTGACATTTCAGTAATTAAACCCTGACTAAAAATGTAAAATATTAGAATTTGTTTTACCTAGAGACTCAGATAACCTGATATTTTGCCAGTATTGTTTTCAGCTGTACTACAGGTTGGGTTTTATAACCAGCAAGAACAAGCAATGCAGTCAAGGGGAACTCCAGAGAGTAGTAAGGGGGGAAAAAGAAAGCCACAGCTGAGATTTGTGGAATTAAGTTTTCCTGTATGTACAAAATACCAAGAAGATAGGGGAAGAGCAGGAAACAAGCCTGCCTGAGACTACCTTTGGAAGAAGGCAAGTTAACAGTTTCATGGCCATTTTGGAAGTTGGACATGGACAAATGAAAGGATAGCTCTGCAGAGAGACAGCTTCTTGCCAGGCCAGGCCACTAAATTTGCACTGAAAATTAGAAAAAGGTGGCTTGACCGCAATACTGAGTCTTCTGAAAAACTCTTCTAAAAGGAGATACAGGGCTTAAAAAAAGAACTGTTTTTAAGGGATATCTATTATCACAGGGATTACATGGGATTGCAGGAGGTGACGGACAAGTTCGGTGACCACCACTCTCATGTTTTCAACAGGAGCCAAAAGCGAGCTTTAATTTTCAGCTAGAAGATCAACAGTGAGTTGTCTTAAGTTGTGCCCTTTGGTTTTTATAGGCTATGAGACACATTAAGAATGGGAATAAGGCCTTTTCAGACAATATCATCTTTAAAAAATGTAAATAAACTGGAGACAGACATACAGGCAGTGTCTTGGTGCAGCCAGAAGACAGTGAGGATAGCAGGGCGACACGAAGGGAAGAGGACATGAACCTCCAGGTGAAAATTCGACTTTTGCTTTTACATGGATGCAGCCACTTCCTCTTGGCAGGGCCTGAAGGACCCCTCAGCTCTGGCACTTTCCCTAAGGATCACATACAGACATGAGCGATGGGCAGCAGGAGGCCAGACGTACTGTTGGCCATGGCAGCTAAGCCCCATCACCCATCAGCAACAAGGGAGCAGTGCACTGTCAAGCAGCAACAGATGCCGGTTGCTATGGATACCACACAAAGCAGGCCGCAGCGCAATGTGAGCGTAAGACTTCTCCGGAATCAAAATTAGTCTCGTTTCACATGCAGAGACTGAGCAATAAGGACTTCCCACCATTAGCTATGTTACCCTCGACAGTTAAACAGCCCTTTTCTCCCCATCAAAATTAATCACCACAGCAGTGCAGCCAGGATGGGAGAAAACCTGCCCAAAACTTGGGGACATTTTTACACCTGACCTAGGAAACATCAGGCAAATTCTGTGTGCTCTTTTTTCTTTTCTCCTCTCTGCCATTTTTTTTTTAATTAGGACTATATCCAGAATAAATGTCCTCTGTAAATATATACACCAATGAATATTCTGTTTCAAAATTTTATGATAAATTGTGTTTGTTTAGAATGATCTGACCCACACTGTATCCAGAGGTATATTCCTGTTGCAACAGGAATACCTCTCTTCTCCTTGCCCTTCACTCTAATTCCCCAGATTAAATGCACACCCTGTTCTTACTGCTAGACGAGATTTCCTCTTTCCAGTGCAGAACTGCAATTGCTGTCCCACTAAGTGCTTTTTTAAGAGAGGACTCTAAGGTCCTGGGTTTATGGATCACTTGCTGCCTTCCCCAAAAACCCCCCACACCCACCCCATTCCTGGTTGGAGGGTCTCAGTGCACAACCATGTCCCAGACACCCCACACTTTCATAGCTAAGATTGATTACCAGTATGACAGTCCTGTTGGTCACTTTGGAGAGCATTTTGAGATGCATGGATGAAAATATCTACAAGCCAGTTACAATTAAGGGGAGGTAATCACATTTAAAGCAGGACAAATAAGGTTCCGTATTTACTCAATCAAAGGAAACATCTCTGTTTTCTCCTCTTCCTTGCAGTCCATACAAACTTGACCACATGAAAAAAAGTGTTCTTCCTCAAGTTCCCCAACTGTCTCCATCTCATGGCTTTCAAAAAACCTTCAAAATTCACACACACATGCCCAGTATGAACTAGGTTCAGTTCGGCTCAATTGCTTTCAATAAGCACAAACCAAGCGTGAATAGGTACAAGGTGACCAAAGCCGGTCTTCAGACACTGTGGGGACATTGTCAGCAGCTACTAGCACAGAAGGACACACTCTTCATTTGGATGCACTTCTCTATTATATTTTATGTACACTGTACATAAACAGAAGGCAGTAATTTGAGGTGTGCAGAGATAGATACCCCTAGCATTCAAGCAAAGCCAGTCTAAAACAGGCAGTAACAGGAACAGTTCCAGAAATTACAGCTTGGCTTGTACAAACCTCACATTTCCTGATCCTGATGAGTGTAAGGATGATAGACTATAGGCAAATATCTGATAGTAATTTTCATTAATTATGCACTGATTTCTAAAATTACATAAAGCAGGCTAGACAACCCTTGATGGATTTCAAAGGCCAGCATATATCTATGTACTAAATAGCTCACATTTATTAAAATCCATTTTTCAGCTCTACATAGTATGTATTTTAACTCCAATAATTTTATATAAATTGGAGGTATTGGAAATGTAGATTAATCAAGGCAATGCGACAGCAGCTACGGTAAGGAAATTAGATATTCCCTTTCATAATTATCTTCTCTTGAACTTCCAGTTTTCACAAGGGTGGGCGATTCCCCCAAATAAGCCAGCAAGGGAATATAACCTCAAACAGAATTTATTAAATCCAATGGCAGATTTGGTAAATGGCTGCATATAGACTTGACTTTGTCACATGCCGTTTTCAAAATGCCAAACAAATATATGGCTGTGGTCAGGCCACAAACAATTTCACAAAATGTGAAAATAAAATAGGAAAGAAGCTACCATAACTTGGCTTGTCATCTTTTACTGGTAAGCACAGATCGTTAGGGGATCACTGTCTTTGTTTCCTGAGAGTTTAAAGCAAACAAAAGCCTTCGGGCTCTTTCATTTCCTTAACATACTTTGATGCTTTCAGTGTATATCTGACATTATGCAGATGATTATGTGGAATAGATTGAGAGTCACTGCCAGGCCTCTAAACTCCAGAAATAGACTAAAACTGTTGGAGGGTCCCTCCCATGTTTGGAAAAGCAACAGTGCCCAGAATAACTAAGGTGCCTGTTCTTATCTCCCACTACCAGCAATACAGCCATCAGAAACCTTTCACTGAAGACTATGCCTTCCCATTTCTCTTCTCCACCCCACATACTCAGCCAAAGGCCAGTGTTCAAAAGCAAATAAGAAAAAAATGCAAATGCTTCAGCTGAGCACAGTCTCTCACGGCCACCCCATTTTCTTCACATAGGCCTATATAGACACTCAGCTACAGCCACAGGAGAACCTATGGGGTTCCAGCCCTTCTGCAAAGCTACTCTCCTGCAGCTCCCAAAGAAAAAAAGAACGCATTCCCCTATATTTTCCTTCCTCCACTAAAAAGGTAAGTAGGTGACATCACTTATCATTCAGAAAATGCACAGCTAATAAAGCTGCACTGTCCTGGTGATAGAATTAAGGGAAGCAATAGTAACAGTAACAGAAAACAGTAACAATGAAGCAGGTGGTAGGATCAACATTTTTGTTTCAAACTTGAAGAAACCACTGAGATCCTAAGTTAAATTTGAAAAATAAGCAAATCACACCAAGTATTTTTTTTTCTACAGCACTTTATACTTCAATTCATCTCTCTCTACATGGTCTTTTTAAACTTCGATTTTTTGTTGTTGTTGTTGAAAATAATAGTTGCAATTATCTGGAGGAGATAAACTCACTCTTTTGCCTGTCTAGCTGTTACAGCTGTTTTATTTGTGCTGCATCTTATATAAACTCTTTAGAATAAAATAACACTTTAAATATATGTAATTAAATAAGTCAGAGGGAGTTTCCTACATGCCAGCAAGAAGCACAAGCGAGGCAGTCCCAGGAAGGAAGGCAAGCTGTGGGGTTGAGGACAGCCACACAGGCTGGGCAACCACCTTGCTACCAAAGTGTGGTTCTCCAGGGCAGGGAGAACAGGAACAGCAAGAGGGTCCTTCAAAGGTCAAGCAAAAGCAAGACAATAGGTCAAGCCCAAGATTAATACAAGAAATTCAAATAATTCAGGAACAGCACTAGAACCCACCACACCTACAGCAAGGGCCAGAAAAAGGGCAAAAGGCGAGATCTGAGCTTAGATAGAGCTGCTCCACTCAGAAGCAGCTGAAATCTGCTCCAAATCTGAAAGATGAAGTAACACAATAGCAGTGGTGGTTGCAATAAAGCCCTTTTTATTTTGAACAACACAAACTCAGGAGAGTACCTAGATAGCTGATATCAAACATTAAAACTAACACAGTCAGTGTTCAGGCAATCACCCTAGCAAGGAAAGACGGCCGTGTGCACAAAGATATGCCTATGCATGTGTCAGTGCAGGCGGCACAACCACCTGAACCAGCAACATGAAGGTGCATTAGACGGGATGAACTCTTTTCCTCCACTTCTTTTTATTATGCTTCATACAATGCTGTTGAATCAACAGGAAGATTGGAAAATTCATCCACAGAAACAGAAGAAGCTTTTAAGTGCTCTCATAAACAATACCAAGCAGAAAACAAAGACAAAGGCACAAAAATGAATATCCCAAACAAACAACACTTCCTATTAATATTCCTATATCACTGTCAAGTTGCAGGATCATTGTGGGTATTTTTTCCCCCTGTTGTTTTCATCTGCCAGGAACACCCACTGAGGGCAGCCAGCTAGCTAGTGCTTTTGGCAGAGAAAAGCTACTCCACAAAACTTGAAGCTTACATTTCTCAAGAGCTCTGCTCAGCTGCTGTAAAATTTCATGGGCGAAAACACTATTTCCACATCCATACTTTTTTCTGACAACTTCAAACATTTTTCTGACCTTGTGCAGTGAAAAAAACACTACAGTCTCCTTTCAGCTCTAAATCAGATAAGAAAGACAAGAAGAAACAAATAAAGTCTCACATTTTGGGGTGATTCTTCCTTCACTGATTTGATTCTTTAGCAGTTAAAATATTTTCCTTGTTTTAACAGCGGCCATGATGTAGGCCTTAGTGTGAATAAGCCTGATAATTGTTCCACAAAAAGAAAGAGTCATTTGCTGTGCCCCAATTCATTACAAAAGGCAAAAACAGAAATTTAGGAGCTCCTCTCAGCTCCAGAATAACAACTGGCCATCTTTTAAGGGAAATTAAGGCATCTCCCATCACAGTATTTGTCCTCATCTATTGACCAGGCTCCTCCAAATTCAGATAAAGGCTACACATGAGTTCCCAGGGCTCAACAGTCTGAGACACGCCCTGCATTTCAGATCCAAAGCCGGGCCTTGCTCACCCCCAGCCCTCTACCTGTCTTACTCACTGCAGGCAGCATGCCAGGAACCAAGCAGGCATGCAGGGTTATCAAAGAAATGCAAGAGCAAATAAAAGCTCTGATCCCAGCCTGTACGGGTAGAGTCTTTCCTGCACTGTTACAGGTTTGGTGACTGCGGCTGCCCTTTTAAGAAAGACTCAGGGAAAGGCTATGGGATAAGTCATTCTTGGGCTCCCCAAGAATCTTCACAGGAGCAAGATGGCAGAAACATCCTAACAGGAAAAAAATCACAGTTTGTTAGAGACTACAGTGCTGAAACACTGGACACAAATTCATAGAACATCAGGCTTCATTTGCACCAGTGCTCACAGAATAATTCATTTAACACTATTTTCTGGGATGGCTTTAATTTTCATATTATTTGATAATTTATGCTTTGTGTTCTGTGTTTGATAATTTTATAAGATAAATCCAAAGCATAAACAGCAAGCACTGCTTGAGACATCAGTGCTGAATTGGGTTTGACAAGATAGTCCCTTTGAAGAACCAAGTGCCTTGCTAATGTGTTTGTTTATTCTCATCCCTCATCCACATCACACCAATATCTTGTTTTTTAAAAGCACACAGGAAGCTAATGTTAACAAAAGTGTGGGCCTGAGAGCAACAACATGAGTTTAGCAGTCACTGTGCAAACTTCCAGACAGAACAGCAGAGCTCAGCTCTAACTGCTTCCCCGGTCTCTCTTGAACAGCGACAATTAATCATGTCAAATTGCGCCAGATGCCAAAGCAGTTTTGTGATATCAATAAATATTCAAAGGAGACTTGCTTCGGACGAAGGCAGGGATTCATTTCAATCAGTGATCTAAGCAGGGTTGAGACCTAGAGCTAAAAGGTGTTGGACTAATTTACTGCATATCTCCCATCTCTCCCAGGAATATGAAGTCATATTTTAGGAATAAGAATTAATATATTTCACTGATTTTAACATCTGCTGCTGGCCACATCCCATCATCTTTATCATCTTCATTAAAGTATGCGTGCACCATAATTTCAGGGCAGCACAGCATACCTTAAAAATAGGAGCAACCTGTCTCCTCTTTTTTTAATTTCCTTTGAAATGCTAGTGTATATTCCAGCAACTATCTAATTAAATAAACTATCTTTCTAATAGTGAACTGCAGATGCTGGTCAGCAGCCATGGTGAATTCTCATGACAAGATATTTTAGATTTTTTTCCTCCTTTTTCATCTTCACAGCAGATCATTTTAATTCCAGCGGAGACTGAGTGAAGCAATGCTGATTTCCCCAGAGGGTTCTGCTTTCCCAGACAGAACCCCAATGGAATGATAATTGCAGAGAAGAAAATAGGCAAAACTGTGAAATAAATGACAGAAAAAAACACAATAACTACATTTCATCGACATGCCCAGGCTAACTTAAGCGATCATGCAATTCATCGTTGGCCTCACGCATTATTGCCAGGTAGAGGTATGTTTTTCATTTATCACTGTATTTCAAGAGCTCTCTTCTAGTCATGTTCTCTATAATTCTATAAGGACTGTCAAATATCTGAAGAAGGAAAATGCTTTTCTTTTTACTTTTCCCATGAGAAAAACAAGAAATATCAGCAGGGGAAAAGACATTTATTGGATTACCAAAGAGGATATTTTTTTGGTATTTCCTTCTGTAGTGTGAAAATCTTTTTAATTTGCTGCACTGCTGGACAGAAATGCTGTGCACGCTGCCTAACATCTGTGTGGGGTTTGGCTGTCTCGCTCCCACCAGCGGCAGACAATATTTGCCTGATCTGACTGATGCTGCAAGTCCTCACAGCAGCTTATGCATAGCCATTAATGAGAAAAATGCCAAACATAGTTTGTGCCCACGAAATAAAGTGGGGTTGCCTGCTCTCCCCCACTGACTTTAACCTCTTAACTAGGATGTACTACAATTTACCCTCCCCTCCAGCTAAACTAATGCAGGGGAAGGCTGGGATCATTATTATTCATTACTCTTCGATAAGGCCTGCTGGTGTTATTTTAGCAGCTGCTCCCACACAGGAATATATAAAAGACAGGCCACCTCTGCGACACTGGCACCAGGCAAGGTCTGGGGACTGGCAAGTGAGGATGGGAGGTGCTGACTATCAGTACAAATGCTGGTGTTACCTCTCCATAGCATCCATGCAAATATCTACACTAAGCGAGTTCTGTGACTACAAGCATTCCAAAAGCAGAATTCCACTCGCCTATGGGAAGCCTAGGATGGGAGTACCTGCAGCTCTAGCTGAGCAGGAATTGCAGCAGCCTGGCCAGGCAGAAGGGAGAATGGCAAGGAGCACAAGGGGAATAGTAAGCAGGGCAGGCTGAAAGAGCTCGAGCTTCTTAGCATGGTAAAATGAAGGCTGCGAGTGACTACGATGGTTGGCTATAGAAAGCAAGAGCACAGGTGAGCCCTGGCGGGGGAATGAGCAATAGCAGCAAAAGGACAAAAGCAAATAGGTCTAGTCTGGCCACAACTAGAAGATTCCTGCAAGAACAATGTAGTTTGAGGAAAAACATAACAGCAGAATAAGTGGGGGGAAAATCTTAGTATTTTTTAATGAAGTTTGATCCATTTCTGCAAGGCACTCTTAAATGTGAGGACTGAGAAAGGAAGGTAAGTAGGTAGTACAGGAGACCCATCCAATCCTGCACTGCTGCTCCCTCCCCTTCTCTATCCACAGGCACCCCAAACCACCTGAACTGCTCAAAAAGGATGCTGGGCATCCTGGCTGCTCCAGTCTTTCACATGGCTCTCAGAAGAAGAAAGCTGGAGACTCTGCTGAGGAAATGATCAATGATCAAGAGTACTCGTGCAAATGGTAGAGTTACATGCTGCATGCTTACCTTTGATGGGAGAGAGAGTTTCAGAGATCTAGTTCTGACACAGTTTAAGTTGACAGAGAGAAATCTTATTACTAATAGGTCCTATGGTGTGATTTTTTCACCAGAAAACAGGAATCGTTCAGCCCTCTGAGATCTGAAAAATGACAGGAGGAGGACTTACTTAAAATATACTGGAGCAAAAACGCAGAGTTCTGCTGAGGATAGTATAACACTTCAGAACAAAAAGCATTTTCTATGAACTTCCAAGTCTATGCTTTTTTTTTTCTCATAGTTAAATTTATGCAACTTAAAAATAATATGCTCAGCTTGGAGAGCCATTTTTCCCACATGGGGAGTTTTGGAGGCTGCTTACTATGGAACCACAAAAGGTCAGGTAAAGATAAAAGCCCATAATAACACATAGAAAAGATAACACATGATAAAAAATGAACTGGAAGAATGTGGAAAACCTGTCTGGAGAATAAAATTAAAATCAACTGATTGGTTCTGTGAGGAAATTGCTGGGAATCAGTAAGGACAGCAATACAGGCAGCATGAGTGCTAAGAGGTGGATCTGATCCTTCCTGGAGTCAGAAAGAAATGACAGATTACAATAGCTGAAACAAACTGGTGAAATTGAAAAATGCAGTAATTAGAAAGGTCCTACAGAAATTCAGGGGTAATACTAAAAACAAGTTAAAACAGCCTGAAGATAGGGAGGAAAGGGAGTAAATGTTGAAAGATTTCTATGCACACCTGAGTAACCAGATGTCTGGGAACATAGAGAAACAACCATCAACCTGATCACATCATTTCCACATACCATACAGAGTAAATACTGTAGCAAAAAGAAGGAAAATGGATTTAAATATTTTAACATTGGCAATTCTGTGCTTCTCTTACATGCAACCAGAGAACTGAAAGTGTCTACTATGAATGTTAGCAGGACGAAAAGGACAAAAAAAAGGGATTTTACTTCAGGAAAGAAAACTAGCAGTGTACACTCAGCCAAAAACATTCAAATTCAGATGTTAATTCCATAACTGTTTTCTTTCTTCTATGTAAATCTTACATAAAAAGTTTCATCATACAGTTATACAGAGAGTATGATCTTCTATTCACCACATAGAAAAGGAGAAGCATTGCTAAAAAATTGCTCTGGTTCTCACTCCACTATGAAATACCCCTTTCCCAAAGCATCTGATCAATGAAAATAATGTGCAAGCCTGTAAAATCATCACTCCCTGATCACTCCACTCTGGATTGTCAGTCAGCAGGCTCATATAAATTTCATGCAAAAGCATCTTCGCTTACATAGACTGTTTTACAAATCCTTTCTATCATCTGCCTCTAAGGGAAAAAAAAAAAAAAAAAGTTTCTTTTTCCTCTTGTCTGCTCACATTCCTGCCTCTTATCTGAATCCAAACAACCTCTTCCAAACCTCAGTTACATCTACCTCTATTCCATGGAGAATCCATGAGATTGGTCTTTTCCATTCTTTATAAGAAATAACCAGAGGCTCATTGATCCTAAAACCCCAGAACATCACAGAAGTGTGGAGAGTATTCTGTATAATCTCCGGGGGGATCGGAAGGGGCGGGGGCGAGGGGAAAGAAGAGAGAGAGAAACTGAAAGACAGCATCACTTTTGTAATATTTTGGGAAAAAAAAAAGAATGCCCCTTTTTGTCTTCCTGTCAAACGCAGGGAAGAACAAAGGGCTTGTGAGGTGATAGAAGAGAGTCTCTCCTTTCACCAGCAGCATTAACAGGACTTGCCAGTACTTATTTTCATGGCCCTTAAGAGAGAAGACACCTGCCTGTGAACGTGCATATGCATCCTTTCTGTAAAAAGAATAGCACGCCAAAGATTCAGACAAACCGAAGCAAGCATTCATTTTGACGCACTGTTTATCTTCACCTTCCTGGCACTACTTGAGAGAACAAAGCTGACCTGCAGTTCAGTTGAATGATGTGCAGAACGGCTGATACTCAACTATTTCCCAGCAGCGATAATATAGGGAGCATAAGAACCAGCAAGGTTTTCGTTACCCTAATCCTATACTGTAAAAAGTAAAAACAATGTGAACAGAAACTTTAGAAAGTTGTCCTATAAAGTAATCTAGCAGAAGATGCAGTTCTTATGCCTTACAGCCTCAGAAAGACATGCAAAAATGGTATGCAAAAATAAAAGGTAGAGGCTTCACCTCAGATGAACTACAGCCAGTTGGGGAAGGAATGGACCTGCATTGCCAGATAGCAAAAATAATTAAGAAAAATGAATTCCTGGCAATATATACTATTTTTTATCAATTATTATTAATTACTAAGACTTAATATAAATAATGTAAAATGAAAGATGGGGGAAAAAAGAAATAAAAGCATGTTGCTAACACACATTGGTAATTAATGAGGATGTCAAGATATCAGTAACCAAGTGAAACACAACATTAAGGTTCTATAGCTGCATTTAAAAAAAAAAAAAGTTACCGAACCCCTCACTAACATATCTCATTTCTTCATTCCCCTGCCCTGTACCTCAGTGCTGCAGTGTATCACTTTCAGCAATACTGCACACACCACAGAGCATTGCTGCTCCAGCACTTCAATCATTTCCCACCAATTCTTCCAAGTGTCTCCATTTACGCCTTGCCTACAGTCACTGTGCACTCAATGCAAAAAGCTAAACTTGACCTCAGGAACTTGTTGCCAGTGCTGAGCAGAGAACAATAGTTCTGTTCTGCAAAATGTCTGGAGGTTCTGAAGTGACAGGTCTTTTGAAGCAAAATCGAGCCCTTTCCGACAATTCTGCAAAATGGGAGGGTTACATAGTAATTTTCAGAGTCTAGAGTGTGGCAATCACAGCACTGCCATGGAATACATGGGGAAAAGCTCAAATCTAGGCAAAGTTGTGCCTAGAGTCAGTTGTGACTGCAGTCAGGAATTCCAGGGATCTCCCTGGCCAGTACCGCAGTATGGGATATAGTATTTTACCCTGGGGAGAAACAGCAACAACCACTCCTATCTGTTAAATGAGCTAATTGCTGCTCAATTTCTATAACCTAACTCAATTTTATTTTTGGCAAAGCTCTGCAGCTTGTTAAAGAAGCATCTTATTAAAATCACGTTATGAAAAATACTCTACTCAAGAAGCTGCACTTATATGCAGTCACCCTTTCTTTTGAGAGTATCAGTCTGCCTGGACTGGGGAAAATATGGTAAAATCAGTATTTCTATTGCTCAAAAAAGTGGAGTATTCTGCCAGACAACAAATGGCTTTGTACATAAAGGGCATGCAATGACTTTGTATGTAAATGTATTAATTCACAATTAAAACACTATTGACATAGCTGCCATAAAATACCTAAATGTTTATTGGCATCGATATCTATTATGAAGTCAGCTTTATTGATGTTGCAGTAAAAA
This sequence comes from Tinamus guttatus, assembly GCF_059628265.1. NCBI lineage: Eukaryota > Metazoa > Chordata > Aves > Tinamiformes > Tinamidae > Tinamus > Tinamus guttatus. The sequence continues at coordinate 349,107 of NW_028288725.1, read as the reverse complement.
GAACCAAATTTCATAAAGTCCTAAACAATTATTGGTCACTGTTAAAAAATGGGGGAAATATATTAACAACAAATGGCCTGGCAGAAGAATGTGTCATGGCATAAATATCCACTTTTGGGCAACATAATTTAAGACAGGCAGAAGAGTTAATTAAAAGACAGTTCTCCCCAGGAGTTACTCAGGTCAGCATGAACACTGAGTCAAATGTTATAATTTGTAATAGGTGCCACACAGATATTTAACCTGTATCCCAAAAGCAAAAGAGAACTTTTCCTACTTTCAATGAAATTATGTTTCTAACTCATAAATTATATTCCACAAAGACAACACCAATGTTAGATACGTGATGCGTATAAATTTTTCTTTGACCTGAGACAGGTCATTCAGTGATGAGATGGTTCAGTGTTAAGAATAAGGAGCAATCATACAGTCCAAACCCAGACTTCCATAAAATGTCAGCCTTTTCTCTGTTCTTGTTTCCTCTCATCTAATTCAAAACATAGTACCTTTTTATATGGCTTTGTACTATTTTCATCTAATTCTAAAACATATGCCACTGCAAAATATACATGATACACTGGGCACCTAATGGGATTGTAAGAGCACTTCTCATTCCTTTAATTATCAGAAGGTCATTTCCCATTTTACACTGAATACACTGAAAAGGGAAAACATCAGACAGGTTATGTCTTTCTGTGTCTTTTTAGTATAATTACAGCCATTCTGGTAACTACAAACTGTCCTGACATGATTAACCTTCTTTCCTTACTGTGTCACAACAAATGGATGGACATATTAACCTCTACTTTCTGCTATCCCGATAGCAGACATGAAAATAACTCACTTATTTACAGACATACCAAAATTAGGTATATCGAATAGTCTTAAAATAGGCACACATTCCTGCTCCAGAAGACCTACTAGTTTAGCATAAAGGTCTTTTGAATTTCCTATATATTCTTGTCTGCTTTTGCTTCATAAATACTTTCTTACTATGAAAACACAATAGTGAAAACTTGGTGAGGAAGTAGAGTAATTCTTACTTCTTACTCAAATAATGGTACAAAACCCAACAGTTCTGCTTGAATTCTCTGGGTTTAATCCACAGGATTATAGGATGATACCAGAATCAGCTGCAAACGAAGCAGCATCTGGGAAACAACACAGAAAAGATGCTTCCTACGGCTGCAGCCATACGTTCTCCTGGTACCCACGCTGGCTAATGCGGATTTCGATAGGGCATCTCTCTGGGAGCCTGAGATCTGACAAATTTCATTCAACCTGAACTACTCTGGTGGATTTTAGCAGCCTTTGATATCATCCAGTGTTGAACAGCTCAAAGAACACAGTTTAATCTGGAAAATTGCTTCCTAAATCTGCAACCTTTTGAGGGTCTCCACAGTGTGCCCTATTCCTTTAAAATCCCAGCCTTTTCATTGTCTTTAATCTGTCCAAATGCTGCGAAAAAGACATTTCATAGAATCATAGAATCACAGAATGCTTAAGGTTGGAAGGGATCTCTAGAGGTCATCTAGTCCAACACCCCTGCACACGCAGGGTCACCTAGAGCACGTGGCACAGGACTGCATACAAGCGGGTTTTGAAGATCTCCAGAGAAGGAGACTCCACAACCTCTCCTGGCAGCCTGTTCCAGCGCTCTGTCACCCTCACTGTTAAAGAAATTTTCCTTAAGTTCATGTGGAACTTTTGGTGCTTCAGTTTCTGGCCATTACCTCTTGTTCTATTGGGGGCCACCACTGAAAAGAGACCCAGCTCCATCCTCTTCACTGCCTCCCTTGAGGTACTTATATACACTGATTAGATCTCCTCTCAGCCTTCTCTTCTCCGGCTGAACAGGCCCAGCTCCCTCAGCCTCTCCTCATAGGGCAGATGTTCCAGGCCACTGATCATCCTTGTAGCCCTGCGCTGGACTCTCTCCAGCAGCTCCACATCCACATCTTGTACTGTGGAGCCCAGAACTGGACACAATACTCCAGATATGGCCTCACCAGGACCAGAGTAGAGGGGCAGGATCACCTCCCTTGGCCTGCTGGAGACGCTCTTCTTAATGCACCCGAGGATCCCATTGGCCTTCTTGGTCACGAAGGCACACTGCTGCCTCATGGTCAACTTGTCGTCCACCATGACATCCAGGTCTTTCTCCGCAGAGCTGCTCTCCAGAAGGTACTGGTGTCTGGGGTTATTCCTCCGCAGGTGCAGGACCTTGCACTTGGCCTTGTTGAATTGCATGAGGTTTTTCACCGCCCAGTTGTCCAGTCTGTCCAGTTCCCTCTGGATGGCAGCGCAGCCCTCTGGGGTATCAGCTACTCCTCCCAGTTTGGTATCATCAGCAAACTTGCTGAGGGAGCACTCTGTGCCTTCATCCAGGTCATTGATGAATAAATTGAACAGGACTAGACCAAAGACTGGCCCCTGGGGGACCCCGCTAGCTACAGGCCTCCAACTAGACTCCGCACTGCTGATCACCACCCTCTGAGCTCTGCCGTCCAGCCAGTTCCTAATCCACCTCACTGTGCACTCATCTATCCCACACTTCCAGAGCTTGCCCAGGGGGATGTTGTGAGGGATGATGTCAAAAGCCTTGGTGAAGTCGAGATAGATGACATCCACCACTCTCCCCTCATCTATCCAGCCGGTCATTCCACCACAGAAGGCTATCAGATTAGTCAAGCAAGATTTCCCCTTGCTGAATCCATGCTGACTACTCTTAAGCTAGCTTACTTACGAAAGCTGAATTAATTCCTATGCTCAGAACGAAGCCCACTGCTCTCTCTTTCTATTCCTGGGTAATCTCACTAATATTTGCAAATATTTCAATCATTCTTTATTGAAATAAGAAAGATTCCTTTGGTTCAACAAGGAACATATTGTGTTCTTTGTCCCAGGATGATGGCAAAATTAAGAACACTTCCTGTAAATAAAGATGACAAGAAAATATATGACAATGGACTGCAGAGAATATGCCCACTCTACTGTAGTGGACAGAAGATTTATGAGCCTCTATTCCTACAGAAAAAGTTATACTTGGTATTCTGATCCTAGAATGCATGAAAGCACGTATCTAACTGAATAAACACATTTAGTACCAAGAATGATCATCATACAAGAATATTGTTGTTAAATTAGCGCTCTTACTTTTATCTTTAATGTCGAAGCTACATTATGCATCAACGATGCAATCAATCAACAATGCAAAATTATCTCATATTACTTATCATCAAGACATATTACAGTCATTAGGAAACATTACGTAAGACTTCTAGTGAGGTTTTCATCATTAACTTTTTCATATTTTTATCTTTTCTTATTTCTTAAGCTTACCTTTGATATTACTACAGTTGTTCTGTTTTGCTTTATTCTAATCACTTCCATCCTTTTTTTCTGCAAGTCTTTGCTCCCCTATCTAGGAGTCTGCCTGTGTATCGTATAACACAGTGGTGGCAAACAAGAAGCCACAACCAGACAGTTTCACTCTGAAGTAATCAATGAGCAAGGCAGTATGAAAGAAAGAGAAAATAAGTGTATTCAGTACAAGTACAGTTCTTTTCATACAACTCTTAACTTTAAAGTCTCTGCTGTATAATAGTAGCTAGCTAATTGATTCAAACACTTCTTGGTTACAATTTAATTAAAGGATTATAAATGTGATGTCATTTAGCATTTTGACAGTCAAATTAACCAAATCCATTACTTAACATATCAGCTTACACTGGTAAACTTGCATGCATAAAAGACAAATTACACTTATCCCAGGGCATTTCTTGTAGAGCCTGTTTGGTGTCTCAGAGGTTTCACAACAACAAAGCATTGAGAACAGATTACAAGATTTCTCCTCTAGTGCTCCCAGTTTTCCCTGGGCAGCAAGAGTTAGGTTTTTGTCTTTTCAGGGCTAAGTTGTTCACAGTGAATCCTGGCCACCCTTGCAGCTGATATGGCTCATGGCCTCACTAACTAAAATGCAGGTGTAAGACAGGGAGTGAAGGGGGCTCTCCCTACTTCCAAACTTAAGACTGCTGGTCTCTTACAGAGGTCAAAGCCTGCCAGTGCTTACAAACTACATTTAATTCCAAAGACTGGTGAAAAAATAGATACAGCATAAAGTTTATGGCTGGGACTGCGAGGCCTCGGCCAAGAAGATTTGCCAAAAAATAGTAGCAAAATGGCACTTTTCAGAGCAAGGTGTTGCCATTCTGGTCTCTATACGTTTTGTACCTGTTTCATGCTGACAGTAGGGCTTCTATTTATTAATCATTGCTTCCAGCCCAGCAACATCCAAAGCCTGCCACCAAGATCCATGTGCACAAAAGGCATAGATGTGCAAATAGACATACTTTGGGGGAAAAATGTAGGAAGTTAGGTTCCTACTATTTTAATCTGAGATATTCATGAGGTGAAGGGTGACAAGCACAGTTAGAATATAAAGAGTTTCACATCTAACAAAAGTTCATGGCTTGTTATAATTATTTCTCTTTGCTTTTTCTTAAATCTTGTCTTAACAAACTCTAGTGGAATACTTTCCTTCTAACAATTCACTTATTTCTGACTTGAAAGATACTGTTTACAGAATGCTACCAAAATCCTGTTTTTCATTGGTTATTCTTGAGAATAGCATCCTCAACCTCTTATTGTCCTCTACTCTAAACTACCAAGCCATGATTAAGTAGTCTGCTGATAATGTACTATTAATAAGTATGTACAGTTAAATTTCAACCCCTTATTAAATCTCTTCTGGAGCTCCAGTACTATTATCCCCTTTCCATATTCACTTTAATAATACTTAGTTCAGTTTAAGTATACACATTTTTTCCTTCTTATTTTACCTCATGCAAAGGCCAGATCCTTAGGCAATGTCAGCTGGCCTATCTCTGCTTGCTTCAGGATTTCATGCCAAGAACTCAGCCAGAATCTTTTCTTCTTATTTCATGTTCAATTTGTATCATAGTAGGAACTTATATTAAGAGATTATCAAAATGTTTTGACATCTAATTTTTATTCCACCAACGGAATTGCACCATCCAACACTGTAGACTTCCATCTCTTTCAGAGATATGTCATTTCTTTCTTAGTTCTTTCAATGAAAAGTTGCAAAAGCACTCTGGAATGCCCAGAAACATCAGGAAACAGGCCTCACAGCTCAAAGCCTGATGTTGATTTTATGCATTCATACCACCCCAACTCCTGCCTATCATAATTTAAATCCTGATGAACCTGAATGCAAGGCTTTTAAAAAATATGCTGTTGAAGCTTTCTCCTGAAAGCTGTTAAGCTTTCTCCTTTTTAAACCCAAGAAAAAACTCTGTAAGTCAGTCTCAGTGCAAGTCTGCCACAGCAACTACCACTCAAAGGAAATTAGGAAGAGGGCAAAAACCCACAAACCTCCTTCTCAAGATCCTTTTCCTCCATTTCTCCCCAGATAGCGGTAGCCAGAACATTTGACAGAACATTTGACATTGACATTCATGCTCTGTGAGGTGGCACATATTTTGTCTCCTAACTTTGAAGTGTTTCTGACAGGGACACATAGCCATAGCCACAGGATACAATTATATCTTGAGTACTGGGCCAAAAATGGGCACAAAACCAAGTCTGCTAGCCATCAGCTAGCGCTGAGGGACTCACAAAATACAACAGATGAATTACAGCAAAAAAAGTTAGAACTGCCATGGGCTTAGGGCATATTGTAACCTTAATTGCAATTATTCACACACAACTGAAGTTGTTTTCCTTTTTCTGCTGAAGTTCATTCATCCTCTTTTAATGCCACCACGCACGGCTTGGCAAGAACTGCTTTTATTACAACTTCATAATGTAATTTCTGGACAGCAAACATTTTGGCATAACAATATATGAGACTGCACCATATGACACTTGCTTGTAAAAAGGGATATGACTCTTCCTTATCATCTTTTAAAAAGTTGCATATATAAGTTATATACTATATACATATATAAATTACATATATATAGAACATGTGTGTGTGTGTATACAGATATGTATTATAAAATTGTAAATTCGTTTATCTTAAATCAAGTCTCAGCTGGTTAGAAAATTCCCAAGTCTTTAAGGCATGATTATTCATTCCTGTCATGTCTGACAATGCTAAGTGCGCTACAATTTAAAAATCCTAAATTTAATTTTCCATCTAAAGTCAAGCATTTAATTGAATGAGTAATATTTCATTTAAAAAAAGACAGAGCCATAAATGATCAAGGTTAGTCACACCCTCATCTTTCGAACAACTTAATCAACAATCTTTAGGACATATTGAAGAGAAAGGGAAGAATTTAAATTTAAAATAGACTAAAAATGGTTATCTTGGGCTCATGTAAAAAAAAATGCCACTAAATGAAATGGTTCTGTGTAATCTGGCAGTTCTAGCCCTTAAAACGTCTATCCGAAAGTGTATATGACACAGATACAGTCTTAAGTTTGACATAGAAAAAACAAGTGAAGAGAAGATTACCCTGAAGAACATAGAAAGGGGTCATAAAATGGAATATACACTCCAAATATTCTAACTACTTATGGAAACAAGACATCAGAGCACTGGAACTTTGTACAGGGTAAAAAGGAGGGAATCTAATTGAATTAAAATTGAGGGTTAACAGCAGCAGAATAACTAGTGAGACAGTTCCGTATTTCTAGAACTAGTTCAAATTCTTTTCCTTCCATTGAACAAGGAAAAAAAGCAAAGAAAATTCTGGAATAGGACCAAAAAAAAAGTGCCATAGAATAAATTGAGCAGAAAGAAATGAAGGCAAATTTCAGTGATTATATCCACCATATCAGAAAAAATTCTCAAGGCATATGCAGGGAAATGGCAACACAAAGGAATAAAACTCTGAAAAAGCACTCGTTGGTTAAATATACCTATTCTAGAAAGGGCCTGCCGAGAGGTAAGCTTCACTCATTTCAGCAGATCTTCAGATTTACAAGAATTTAGCAGCAGAGAGATGAGAAGGTCCTCTGCAGCACAGTTTTACACCTCAGCTACACAGATATACTCACTGAGGAGCTGTCCCAGCACTTTGCAGTACAAGCCCTTCATGTGTTTTATTTCAAGGAACAATGCATTAGATTAGATCTTTTCTCTATCCCACAACACCATACTGACCAGGTACTCTACTGCTAGAAAGGACTGTCATGAAGACATTCGTGAAGACACAAAATCTATGTCTCTGGGGAGAACTGTCAAGAATTTTTCTTCTCTTTCTCCATTTTAGAGGTAGTTGGTAATGCTCCCCTACAGTAACAATCCTTTGAGACTATGCATAATGTGCTATTGTGAGTTACTGAAAAGGCTCATTTCCCTCTCTCTTTCAAGTCTCAGATGCAAGTTACTCTCCTGGCCTTCCTCTGGATTTGGGTACAGGATGCCCAAGTGCCCTACCGCAAAAAGTTCTCTCAGATGGATGGATGAAAAACATTATGTGACCGCTAAATATCTTATTGAGCAATTTCCTGATTATTCTGGTTGGCTATTTGTAATTAAATGTGCTTCAACAATACTCCAGGATTTTGAAGCTTCTTTTCACTACCTACTCAATAGCACAGCTAATCAACAGACTTGTCAAAATTGCCCTTATTTTCCAGAAGTAGTCAAGGGTAATATTTCTGTCACTGACCCAGAAGGAAAACAAGAAACAAAAAACAAACACACCACTTCTACTTACCATAGGGCAATAGCTAGGACTAGATATGAACTCAAACTGTGCTAGTCAAGGTTCCACCAGCCTCATAATGAGATTATCATTTAATGTGCTGGCAGCTTTAGTAGCCTTTAGTAGCCTTTAGTAGCTTTAAGGGTGTAGTTTTTCAAATTACACCCTTAAACATTTTTCAATCTATAGTATGAGCACTAAAGGCACCTGCAGTCAACAAATTTGTGCTCGATTGTTGCCCAAATCCCATTATTATTTCATCATCTGATGGTCAGGAAAAACATGTAGCTCGCTTGTAATAGAATCTCCTTTTCAATTTTTTTTATAATACTCTCTGAACTTGTGCTGACTCACTGTGGTTCTTTAGAGAAGATAGCAAACAGAGGCTCTTTATCATTAGTGTCCTTTGATCCTCTTGCCGTCTTGCCTGTCTCTCCTTCATTCTTTGAGTACATCTTTTAACTGCCCTTTGATCTTATGCCACTCTCTTGCCTCCCCTATTTATTCCTACAATATGAAAGAAACTGCCTACTCGAAATTTACAAGTGAACATCTTTTGAAACAATCTGTGAACTTATTGTAACTTTTGATGTATTGACATCATTCGTTTTGTCTCTACAAGCTTTAGTCTTTCACTAGCAAGTTTTTACATTTCCTTTCACCTGAAACATTTCTTCTCTGAGGGCAGATTTTATCCCCTTTAAATGTTCTCTAGTCTTTGAGTTTAAATTTTCTTACATCTACTGTTCTGCACCAAGGTAGCTCTGTAAAGATTCCTTTTCATAAATTTATTGAAAGGCAGTTACAGCATTAATTTCTGGCTCTTCACATTGTAATATCTAAAGTCAACAGAACAAATTTGTTCCAACAGATACAGGCCTCTTAAACCGAAGATGGTTTTGAGCTATTTATGGAATTTTTGTTTGGAACCTGGCATCTCTCAGATCAATCACAGGTGCTGGGTACCCAAGTCACACCTAAATATCAGCCGAGGAATGTGCAGGAGTGACAGAGATCAGAGTAAATCAGCTATGTTTACTCTGAGTGGAGAACAATAATACTGAAGTTTACTGTTATATATTTATTTATTTATTTTACCACCAGGAAGGCAGATGATAGTCAGGCGTTTGCACATAGCATCCATCAGGCAGCAGAAAAAATCCTTTCACTTGCCACCAAAGTTCTTTATTTTATTTACAGGGAGAGCAGAGCACGGAAGGCAGCTTTTTCTCAGGGAATCCCTGAAGAGCAAGTATGCCTCCTTAAGACTTATCTGATGTCTTATAACTCTCTCTGCTGAATTGTACAACTCCTCAAGACTCTTCCACCACAGAAATCAGTCACAGAAAGCTCTGACTGGGGAGAGAGAGACAATTAGGGCTGAGGATTTGCTGTGATTTCACACACAAACTGCAGCACTGTGACAGCAGAGGCAGCTGTGCTGTCTGGAGCCTGCTGCAAGCTGCAAGACAGACGTTTGATGGCAAAGGATATCGGCACTCACCCTCTTCCACTCCCAGCTCTTGCTTGCAGCCTCCCAAACTGCTTTCTTTTGGGCAAAGAACCTTCTTCTCCCTATATTTTTAGTAGAACTTAACTTATAACACCTTGGTTTCATAATACTGTACAACAAGAGCAACCGACTTGATAAAATCCTGGTAAGCCATGTGAAACAACTGGCTGCAAGCACTACGGCATTTGTGAGCTCTGCTCTCCCTCCTGGCAATGCACCACGGTGCAGGAACATCTCACAGCACATGTGTGGGCTGTGGCGGAAGAAGGCCACCAAACTTCTACAGATCTGTTTATTGAAAGGGAAGCAAGTAACTTTTAATGTCCAGACATCTACTACTATGGCACAGGGAAAGACGCAGTGTAGGAGAGAGAAACAGCCTGCCATGGGGTGTGCAGGAGGGACATGGACTGAGCCCTCTGTCTGGGCCTGGACAACTGCAACCTCACAGCCCAGCTCTACCTCAGGGGGCAGCTGCTGCCACCAGGGTCTCCTTGCACCATAGGTACCACAGCCCCGCTAGGCTGCTGCCTCTTTTCCCTACATCCAGCACCAGGCTTTGGTCTGGCCTTAGAAACATAAAAATAAGTAGCCAGTAGATCCAAGGTAGAGGAGACATTCAGGAAGCCCTATAGCTATCCTTTGCAAAACATGCGCACGTACAATTCCTTCTGCTCCTTTTAAGATGTTGCCCTTTAGACATGTTACACTGCTCAAGCTCCTTTTCCAAATTCCGGTCTCTCCAGGCAGTTGCCTGTCTCCTGTTTCTTCTGAATTAATTTTCACCCGCTTGCCTTCAGCACGTGCATGTCTCTAGGGCAGGCTGGTAGGAGAGCTTGGGGCTCTGCTGACCTCCAGAAGTCTCTTGGCTTCAAGTCTCTTTTGTGTCTTTTGCATTGCACTCTACGCTAAGTAGGTGCTGGAATCCAAATATTTTCCAAAGCAAGTATCTCCCTTTTCCCAGCAGTCCGCAATCCCTTAATGACTTTCAAATAGAAATGTGTTGTCCACATTATATCTTTTTTGCAGCCTTTTACATCAGCTGAAAGTGTTAAATTCTATTTTTTAGTGCCAATAAGCATGATAGCTCTGAGTCATTTAAAAGTCTTTTTCAAACAGCATCTGAGGAGATGGCTTTCAAACTTCTGTATGCTACATACTTACTATAATGTCTGACAGAGAAAAATGTGCGTTGGCAACACTGCTTAATCCACATTGAAAAAAGAAAATTGAAGCCATACTTCTAGCAAGATTAGTTAATGATCAATAGCGACAGGTATATAAACACACTAATGGAGATCCTCTCATTCTCTCTCATTCTCTGGTACAGCCCTCCCATTTCAGGAAAATGAATTTGTTCCAACTCCCACATGGGGCAAGTTACCACAAAAACAACACAAAATTGAAAAAAAAACAGAGGAATATCCCATAAAGAGAAATATCAACCGCTGCAATGCTAGACACAAACAACCTAACTCATCTGTAAAAAAAAAAAAAGAAAGAAAAGAAAAAGAAAAAAGAGAAAGGTTTTGTGAAGTCCATGGAGCATAAGAGGCTGCCACTGACAGAGTCAAATTTGCTTCTTTGTTGGTAAGTCCATAACTGTAGCGCAACAGGTCTCAAGAGATAGGAAGACTAGTGAGAAGAATCAAGCGAAAGTTTATCCACAGGCTTGAAAACACTTTCTTTTGCTGAAGGTTCTGCCATTAAAAGGAGTCAAAATTCTGCTTTTTTCATGACACTATTTCTCAGTTATTTCAGGTTCTTCAAAAGCATTTCTAAAATAAAGCAGAATCATGATCATATTTCTTGACTTTTTTTTTTTAAAAAAAAGCCATTCCAGAATAAGGGGTTGAATTTTAAACCACAGAAAGGGAAACACAGCTTTTAGAGCAACTGAACCATTTTGTAGGTAAGTGAGGACGGACTGAAAAAGAGAAAATTTAAGTTCTAATCAAATTTAAGTTCTAATCAAGAAGTCTTGCAGTTTCCTGTCTCTGTCATGATCTGAGAAGACCCTAAGAGGAACTCCGCAGCCCAGTTAAGCTTCTCGTCCTGCAGACATAGAGACAGCCAAGGTTTCTACAGGCTCTGGACAGCACAAGAAGAAGTACTGACTGGAAAGCCTGAGGTCCTCATAACTAATTCATTTCAAACCACTCCAGCACCAGAAGTCCGGTATGATCCTGCTGTAATACAACCAAGTTGCATGAAAGATTCCGGTCTCACTTGCTGTCAGTAGGAGGGTCCTTCTCCTGAGTACACAAGGAGAATGCCTAAAATACGAATGTGAGAATATCCTCTTTTAAAATTCAAAGGCAACCCCTTCTGTAGGTCATGCATCAGAGCTTGCAGGAAATTTAAGTGTATGTGGTTCATTAGTTGGGTATAGCGGCATGTTGCTCTCTATGCTTGTGCCTGGACACAATGTCACAACACCACAACTGGTGCACCCTCCCAGTGGGGACAATCAACTACACTGCATTTACACTGCACCTCTGACTACCAATGCATTATCAGGTCCCATATTCATAAACTATTTTGAACAGATCTCTTGCTCTACACATTAGACTAACAATCATGGTTCAAGTTAGCATTAGCAAGGATGTCAGTTCTACTCTAGTGAAAGTCTCATTAATTCAGGGTAATCTATATAGGACTTATATGTTTTTAAGCAGCTTCCTTCAATGAAGTGATTTCTAAGCTTCCCACAGTGATTTTATGTTCATTACCACTTTGTACACACACTTTGGAACGTACAAAGACCCCATTCCTGCAAAAAATAACACTTGAAAGTATTAATTTTAAATGCATGATTTAAACATATATTTAACCACAGAATCAGAATCCTCACACAAATATCAGTTTCATCTTTGATGAGAAATTCCAAGTTGTTACTCTTTTATGCAAGAGACCTTGTCAGAAAGCAAACTGACATTTATAGTTAGCAGTTTCTTGTCAAAGGAACATAAATTTGTAAAAAAAAATAAATGTCTTCGACTGTAGCAGCATTAAATCAAAGTGTACTAATTGAAGGAAAACTTGGTTAGCTATTATTTCATGGGCAAAATTTAAGTGGAATAGCATAACAATGGAAATAAATAAATGTAACATGTAACTACATTATATGTATACGTTTGAGCATTGGTAGAACTGACAAACAATGCCATTTGTATCCCTTAGGACCCAAAAACTATGATTTAATTAAGATGTTAAGGATAGAGGGAAGCAGTTTCAGTCTCTGAACTATTTAGTTTCCCATAAAAAGTACCATAATGCCCAATGTCACCACAAACTCTTAGAAAAATTACAAAATTTATCCTTTGTGGTGTTCCACATAAGATAACTGAATTCTGTCCATGTGCACCAGGACTTCAGATGAAGCAGGACTGCCAGACAACCCATATACTTCAAAACCTTATTCAACTTAGGGAAAGCTTTAAGCCACTGGAAGCATTCATCAGACAAGACTATTGCTTCATTTTCCACAAGCTGATGGACATCTAAAAAAATACAGCACAAACTGCGCACATGAACAGCCATCACAGCACAGCTGCAGTAAGCAGATTTGGCACGGTTTGTGTTCTGGATCTGTCCTACTTTTTCAGCTTTAGAATCTGTTAATCCTGTTAACAGAGGTGTCATGCCTCAAAACTTCACTGACAACAGAAGTTTTAGTTTTAGTCTTTGCCAAAGACACTCCCTTATCCACTGCTGTCCTGATCCACTTTTAAAGAAGATGTTACCACATGAAAAATTCTATGTTACAGTAAAACAACCCAGAACTGCCTTACTTTTGCTTTGCAGTCTCCATCTCAGTCTGTGTGCTGGGTTTCCATGAAGATTTGCACAGGGATTTGCATCCCTGCTATATCAACTCTGGAGATCACAAACATTTTCTTTCGCAAACATTTTTTAAGCAAATAAATCCAGAAAAAATATTTTGCCCTTAAGGTTCATACCTTGATTCAATTCAAATCTCCTGTCTGATCTTGGAAAAAGTTAACATCTCTGCATTTTCTTTCCTGTAAATTCTTTTAACCATTGTTCTCTTCTGCTACATTTTGCTTCTCTTGTATACTTCAAAGGTATGATCTCCAGGACAAAGAGCCTCTTATTAACTTAGCACATTACTAAAGAAAAGGTGGGGAGACACTCTTTGTCTGAGGACTCTGTAAATGAAGTGTATATCACTGGTCATGCCGTTAAGATCAGGTTGACAGTTTTTTCAAACTGGCTTCAAGCTCCTGTAAGATATTCATCCATTTTGCTCACCACAAGTAACTAGTGCTTAAAACCATCAGTGTTTAGATCTTAGCATCCAAGTTGATATATACTGATTTCAGAGTAGAACTAGCTTAATTATGGTGATATGTCAACCTGCTCAATCATATACTGCTAAATAAATGTCTAAAACAATTTAACTGTATTTTGTAAGACACTACATACACACAAAGAAACATAAAAGTGTTAACAAATATTGCAAGTGATTTGGTTTCTTTTTATAATACTTCTGGGGAAATCGGTATACACAGACAATAAACTGACCTAAGATTTCTGTCTAGCAATGTGGAAACTTTAAAAAGCAGGGCTAAGGCAAAAGAAAGAGAAACATCTAAAGAAAAAAATATCTATGTGGCAACCATTCTGTCTTCTAAAGGGCTATAGCTCTCTTCTCTGCCTTAAATTCTTTTTACAGCTTTGTCAACACCTTACATTTTCCACCTATACAGAAGGCAGAACTATTTCCTGTAAGCTCGGGCAAAATTTCTATAAGGTTATCAGCACATTTTTGTCATTTGATATTTTTAACTTCATTAAAATAGGATTCAGTAAATTAAGCCTAGAGCAGTTTAATATTAAATACTACAGAACATTGTCCCCCATTCTTCCCTGTGGTCTCCTAACCCATATCTTTCTTCTCTTTCAACCATAGTTAGCGCATTTTCCTACCATCATATTCTCAAATATGCAGAACAAATCCCCTATGAGGGAAGGAGCTGAGGAGTTTCAGAGAGAATGGAGGCACAAAGCAAGAGTGTGCACTTTGTGCACTAGTTTTCACAAAGATTCACTACTAAACTTATTACTGACGAGTTCTTTCAGCTTTCAAAAAGAAATATAGGTAAGAATGTTAAAACATTCTCAATGTATATTTTAAACTGTAACACAGTACATTTATTTTGGCATTTAAATTCCTCATTTCTCCAAGGAGAAACTGTGCACATCTCAAGCAATGATGCCCAGATGGCTCTATGGATATCGTTTCACAGTAAGTTTTTGCTGCTGTAAACTGGTAGTTTCACTGATATTTCATATACTATGTTGAAAACACACAAGCTATTTCACACACACAGGTCAGCACACCAGTTTTTCATCAGTAATATGCGTCATGAAGAACTTGAAATTTGCTTTCCAAAAATCTTCAATATTTATTCAAAATACATTGCTTTGCAACCATTCATGCCTCTAAGATAGTTTGCCAGTAAAAGAAAAACTCCAAGCGGAGTGAGCTTACTAAGTCAAATAAATATTTGCAGATTTCAGCATTCACCAAGCTTTAGTGTCAACACACTTGCAATCACTGCAATTAGTGGCAAGTGAGACTTAAAGGCTGTGAGGATGGAAAATATCCTTAAAGAAGGAAAGGACCTTACTTGAGTTGTTAAAATGATTAGGTAATAGGCTGAAATTGAATGAGCAGCACATGGTGTTTCCAAAGAGTTACATAAGTTTAGTGGAAAGGGCTGCTTCATCAGTTCAGTTAATAGAACATTCTGTTACCCTCAACTTGGTCTGTTGCTGTGCAGACAAAAAGAAGAATGCAAAATTTTCCCTTAAATAGAATCAGAGCCTAGCAAAAGAAGAAAAATATATAAAATAATATTTAAAAAATACAATATTATGAAATTGCATTTGTGTCTTTATTGTCTGCCTTTACAATCTTTTTAGATACAGTTGCATTATCAATTTCAGGATGTATTCAAACACAGATTAGCTTATTTGAAAAATGGACACTTGCTGACTTCTGCAATAAGGAATTAGCAATTCTTTCACATTAAAGCATCTTTCTTTGAAAGTCTAGAGGCAGATGAAATTCATATGTTTGTTCAAAGCCACCATATGACCCAAGATTGAGTTACTTCCTCTTCTCAGTGTGTCCAAGCCCAAAACAGCTAAAATATATGTAGTTCTCTTAAAGACATAACAAAAAAGGACTCATGGGGGAGTGGGTGAGAGGAGAAGGAAGACTGAATGAAAAACTTTTTTTCCAGCAAATTCTGTAAAGGCAAACCTCTTCTTGAATTAAGAAGCCACAAACTAAACAGTAACAATTTCACTTTTGCATAGAAAGAACACAATATTCACAGAACATGAACTATTGGAAGCACTGAAGTTGCTGTGTCTCCTGCCAATTAAAGTGAAACAACTCTTGAGTTTCCAAATGAAAGTAAGCCTTTCTTCCATTTCAAAATAGACTCTTGAGGATCCAGCAGAGAATGAATGGGTAGAACACATTCGTGTGTGATTATCCTCCCACTTGGTTTCCTATTATCAATCTGCTCAAAGAAAAATTACAAAATAATGGTCATTGTACTGAAGAAAGCAGCTCAGAGTTTTCAAACCCACAACAAAATACACAACTTTACCATTTACTATTCAAATATTGTAGACTTTAACAGTAATCCTTCTTGAAATAGCTAGTTTGAATATTTCTCCATTAAAACTGTTGATTTTTTTCTCTTTTTTAAAATCATCCTTTGATTTCCATGTTGATTACTTAATGAAAGGATGATAAATTCTTGGTCTTCACCTCACAGGCTGTCAGGTCCAGCATTTGATAATGCTCAGAGAAAGAACACCAACCCCCAGGGTCTACTAACCTTCTAAACTGAACCCATTTGAAGAATGGAAATTACACAAGTCATCTTGCTTTAGTGTTTCCTTTTATTAATTTGTCTCTGATGAAGCTTCGGGGGCTAACTGGGAGCCAGTAATTTTCTTTCACATGTGTGGAGCATTTTCAAAGGTATTTTGACATGGCAGAGCCTACTTGCTTACTGGGAGGCTCACAGTGATGTGTTTGACCATAACTTTGCTGTTCTGTGAGTCATTGTAACAGCACATTGCTGAGGTACAAACGATGAGTGAGTCATGCTGCTTTCAGGTCTGGAGCTGGCTAGATCTGAATTGCCTTGCGGAAACTGGAGGCCATTAGTGACTACGCAGACCAAATGCACAAATGATGCAGCTTCTACATCTATCCCAAATGTTAGATATATCGCTGAGTATGCAGCCAAGGTCTTGTGAAGGTTTTTCACAGTTTTCCACTGATTTCATGTTCAGGTGATTACCCATAAGAGTTTCAAGACCTTTTCCAGGTATTGCTTGCTCACTCCTTACTTTCAATATCACTACAGGAAGAATTTCAGACTAAAAAACTGTATCCTTTTCTCTTTTCAGTATACAAACTAATTTCAGACCATTCTGCATCAGGAGCCTTCTCTCTTCCAGTGACTGTCATGTCCTCAATACTTGCTCCACCTTTAAATCTTGAAATGTGCAAGTTCTTGAAAAAGACAAAAAAACTCCACATTTCTCAATGATTTCCTCTTTCAGTTAAAGTCTGCAACATACCAAGTTGCCATATGCATTTTTTTTTGCATGTATTATATAACATGTTGATTTGGTGTCATTTTAGTCACTAATGAAACATTGTTGTAGGGACCTTAAACTAGATAAACTAGAAAACTATCATACATTGAGGAGTTAGTGGTCCATATAATAAAAGTGAGTACGCACGGGGCTGTCCAATGCTGCACATAGAGCTAGGCCTTCAGGCAAGTGCTGCACTGAGCATATTCCTTGGTTATAGAAAGAACTTAGCCAGCTAATCCTAACAAAGGAGCCGGGAGGCTGCTTCTATACCACCTGCAAGTCCCTGTCTTTATCCCAAAGTGAAAAAGCATGCTCTCATGTGACAGCAGAAATGATTAATGGAATCATTTTCTTCAAAGAAAATCCTGTAAGAGCTCTAAAGGCCATAATGCCGGTGAACCTCTCCATGAAGGAAATCTGCCATGCCCTGATCAGAGGTCTGTCTGATGGATGTTGCACAGCTCAGGGTACCCAGCATCTGAAGGGGTTTCCATCCTTCTTATGTTAAGTCCAATTAATGGTATTTTAATCAATACTCTTGGAGTCTGAGTGCCTTTGTTTCGGGGATCATAATGAACACTATCCCCAGTGCCTTGCACAGGTGCAGTATGGTTGTGAAACAATATTAGTGATCTAAGAAAAATCTTTGCAAGCTCTTGAGATCTACGTGCAAAAATCATGTTCTTTTTAAGAGTCGCTTTTTAAGAATTTTCCGAGTCTAACCAAACCCTCCATTCTAATGAGTTTGGCTTTGTCTATGGAATGACTTCAGCAATGAACAGGTATCCTTGTCACTGTTTCGCTGTCCATCACCCACCTTCTGAAGGGCGTTAGCACTTGTGTTGAAAATGTTGCAGTTTGAAAGCCGTAGTGGTAGTGGTGGTGGGGGGGGGAAGGAGATATCAAAAAAAAGGTATCGGATTCACAAACAGTCCATGGACCGTAGGTCCGATCGCCTTCCTAGGAGCGAATCGAGTTCCCAAATAGTGTGATCCACTATAAGCTCGACCCTGGCAGTATCGGATTCACGAACAGTCCGTGGACCGTAGGTCCGATCGCCTTCCTAGGAGCGAATCGAGTTCCCAAATAGTGTAATCAACTATAAGCTCGACTCTGGCAGTATCGGATTCACGAAGAGTCTGTCAACTGTAGGTCCGATCGCCTCCCCCCAAACAAGTAGTCGAGTTCACAAACAGTATGATTTATTCAAATGCAACATTTACAAAGCAGGTTTCGGATGTCAGTACAGGAAATTCTCTACTAGAGTGTGGGTTTTTTAGCTAGCTCTGATGTACAAATGTGCAATCATCACTCACCCCAGAAGATGGGAGAGGGCTCTCAGTCTCGAGTCTCCTCAGGCAGCATCCTGACGCAAGGGGAGGAAAGGGGGGATCAGCGCATCAACTGATCCAGAATTTATGATGGATTCTTCCCTCTCACTTCTTAGTCTCTTCAGGCAGCGTCCCAGCGTGAGGGGAGGGAAGGGGGCTCAGCCTGTCGACTGACCCAGGAGTTACGATGGTTTCTTCCCCTCCACTTCTTAGTCTCCTCAGGCAGCGTCCCGACCTGAGGGGAGGGAAGGGGGCTCAGCCTGTTGACTGACACAAGAGTTACGATGGTTTCTTCCCCTCCAGACTTTTCATCCTTAGTTCACCTGTTATACTTTTCTTTACATTCAGGTGGAGCTTGAGTGACTAGAGTCATACTTAATATTGTTATTGATTGGTGAAAAAGTTTCTCGCTTTCATTTAAAGGTACAGTCAACCGAAAATCTAGAGCATGCTCAGTGAGGGGTGGTCGTACCTCAGAGGCAGGTAACTTTTGGGATGGAGGTATGGTTTTCACATTATAATGAGCAAAGTTCAAGCAAAGTTCATCATTTGCCACCTTTGCTGGCTCAGCACCGGACTTGTTATCGTATATCTCTCATTAGACAGCCACTGTGCGGCTTATCAGCAGCCCAGCACAGGGAGTGCAACAGAGTTTGGCCACGGAGCCTTCACCCCGCTCCATCCTCCGTTACTCCCTTTTGCAGCTGCGAGGAGGGCAGATTGCGTTGCCCAGGGAACCGTGGAGGAGCAGAGTCCGTGCATACCAACCATACTGGAAGTGGCAACTGTGTAGCACCCCAAGCAGGCCTCTGTAATGCCAAAACTTCGGTTAGGCCCTAGTTTTCCTCTCAGTTCCTGCTTTCAAACAATTCTTCCACAAACACTCCTTCCACAGCACTCAAGGACTGATCATCATTCTCCAAGGGGCTAACTGCTAATAAACCCTGCTACTCAGTGGAAAAGCTGAAGCACAGCAGAATAGGATTTTCAGAATAGAATAATGTGACATTTTTTCAGCTGCTTTTATTAGGTAACTGGGGTTTAGAATAGCCATTAGGATCCTGGAAATTCAGCAAATATTGATTATTCTCCCACTGATGAGAGACATGTAGTTAGTCAAGTGTTCAGTGCTACCATGGGTAAATATTTCTACAGCCAAATAGCATTTACTATCTTAGCACAAAGAAGTCACTTCATTGTGGTGGATTGTTATGCAATACATGTCACTTGACACACAGACCAACACAGAAAAAAAAGTTTTAAATACAAAACAACCTAATTTATGAATATTGTTGCATAGGATGCACAGGGCAATGCAGACACATAAAACAACTACCAATATTAAAAATTAAATACAGTAGTAACAATCATATTAAACATTCTGAAAACTATATTTTGGTGTTTGGTATGCAGAGAAGATGCCAACTATATTTTAAAGATATTGTTATTATTATTTTAAGCAGCTACTGAAAATCAGTTTGCACAGTTGGAAACTTGAGGGAATTCTGGAGGGAAATGTTGAGCACAAAACACTCCGAAGTCCAAGTCACTAAGGAGTGATAATTAAAATCTTGTAAGAAAACAGGTGCTTAGAAGAACACTCTCAAATTTTTGAACTATTTCTTTTACACGATAAAACAGTTGCCTGCCTCTTCTTTACGTGAAATGTGGTAAATGCAGGTTATACATTATCCCGTTGTCCATTTTCTCATGTGTCTTAATTAGTCCATCCTTCAAACCTTGTTCTAAGCCATGCATGCAACTGTGGTGAGATTAATAGGCCTGTCATTTCCCACATCACTTTTTCTCCCCCTTTTTAAGTAAAGGTACTGCATTTGCTATTCTGTAGTCATATCCATTCTACCATGAGGTTTATTAAAAATACTCCCTGCTAGTCCTGTAATTTCATGTGCTAGCTCTTTCAGTAGTCTGCAATGAAAATTAGGGGGTCCCCTGACTTGAAGGGATGAAGCTCTTTAGGTTCTTATTGAGGAACTGGAAAATTTTATTTCCATATCTACCTTCCCATTAGCCATCTTGTCTTTGCTGTAATGGTCAATATAATAGTTCTACTGAATCCTAATGCAAAGTATTCATTTCAATTCTTAACGATACTTCGATTATGCTCATCTTGCATTGTATAGCAAACCTGCCTCTATTTTTATGACTATTTTTTTTTCCTTTTTGCCATTTCCTGTTATTATGTCTTTCAAGTTCTTTCTCAATCTGACCAGTGGCAAATCTCATTTTATTCCTATACATCTTAAATTCTGGTCTAATCTCTCTTTTTTTGAAAAGTCAACTCCCTTTGTTTAGGGACTGCCTTCATCTGTTCTTTCACTCACTGCAATTGAGATCTCTATTGGGATCCCCAGGCATTATAATATTGCACAAACAAATAACAAATACCTTTACATTTGTGATTGATAGAACAGAAAAAAACAAACAGATGAAGGGGAAAAAGGTTTTCCATCTGAAGTTAAGAAATCAAAAACTGACAGAGGTAACAAGAAAAGCAAACTCCAGAGCTCTCATGTAAGGCATGTGAGACTCCTCTCTCCTTGCAGATCAAGAAAGGCACCACTGAGGTAAAAGAAATTACTCTTCCTTAACTGAGGAGTAGGAATTAGGACTCCCGAAAGGAGTCAAGGAACCTATTCTTTTCTTCTGCATTTGATCTTTGGCAGTTCTGACTCACATATTATGCTCCTTTGCAGAAAGGCAGAAACCAAATCCTGAAGTCTGGATATGGTCAAACCCTATGTCAGGAATGAGAATGTACCAGCATCAGGACCTCAGTTTTCCTCTTATATTTACTTTCTGTATATATATATATATTTTTTAGATATTCATACCAGGGCCCCTGCGAAGTGCCTCAAACAATGTTACCACCACCTGCACAACATGATGAAAATTTGAGACTCACAGCCATGTAAACCACTATAAAGCAGGCCACATGCAGGTGACAACTTCCAACATATTAGGTATATCAGCTGCTGCTGCCCATTAAAAAAGAAAACCAGGAGCAGTCAGTGTTAGTGCCGTAGCCATCCAGGCCAGAGTAGCAGCTTGAAATGTACAGGTGTTACTTCTGCTAGCAAATAAAAGGCTTTTGCTTAGGAGTTCAGAAGTTGAGTTTTGGACATTCACCCTACCACACATGTATACCCCCAATTACCTTCCACCTACTTCTGTTCACAGATTAGGCTTCTTTACACTTGCAATGCTCCCCAGTCAAAAAGCATTTTTATAATTTTCTTCCCTGTTGGGGAGCAGGAAAATCTCAACGTCTAACTGAAACCATTGCAAACACTGAAAACCCAGTAAGTGAAACATAAACATGAGGTTTAATGTACCAAAGTGGAATATTACTTTCTTTTTTAGTGCCTTTTGAATTGTTAAATTTCAAGTCTTTGGAGTATTCATAAAATAAAATGAACTCCTCAGCTTGCCTTCTGCTATGCTCTACTATATTCATATCCTTTTTTAAAATACCAGTTATTTTTGGTTTGTGTTATGCTACTGAGTATTTTAACTCCAACATTTGTTTTCTAGTCCACAAAGGTAAACATGCTATTACTGTTCTGATTTACATGGAAAAAAATGCCATTAGAAAAAGATGACCTGTCTAGAATGTCTAGCCACACATTACTAAATGTCTTTTATCAAACTGCAAATCATCCATTAAGGGCATCTCTACTTAAGTCCAATGGTGACAGCTGCCAAGCAGAAGCTTGCACTGACCTGGATGCCAGACAACCATATTCACACAGTGCTGAAAGGCATCCGAGACTCAGCATTTCCTACTGTAGCTTTGAGCTAGCACATCCCTATATCCTCTGGATTCAAATTAACTCATTCACTGCTGGTTAAGAGCAGAGAGTGCATCAAAATACGACTTTCGGAACCTTCCTTAAACTACCTGGATCCAGTTCTGTCCTGGAAAATCTGCTCTAACTTGATGTGCCATACCATGGGGCTGCTACTTTGCGTTTTTTTCTTCCCTAAGGAAGCCAAGGTGGTAGAAAGTCAAAAACAGGTGTTGCACCTGAGTCCCATGGGACTCCATGGGAGTGAAACATTCCCTGAAGGGCAAATTGCATCATCTAGTAAGTCTAGGGGTGAACTATCCTCAGAACCCAACACATCCCTGCCGTGATGTTCTAATTCACCTACCAAATGCTCTACTGTAGCAACTGCAGGTTTTCCCCAACTATTAATTGTTGCTGAATCAAGAATACCATATCAAAATAAAATGCACCCACAACTAGTTTGGCCAGCTGCACCATTATTTCAGTTCACTGACAGCCCCCGAAACTTTAAAAAGAACATCTGTAAAAGGAAACTGGAACTATAGAACTAGATGATCATTCCCTACTGAGCAATATAGCCCAATAACTTCAATATACCTCAAAGAACATTTAGAGGTCTACAGTTGATCACTCTATAAAGTTATGCACCACAAACTCTGGGAAAATTTCACTGAGTAAACCTCTAAAGTGTATTTAAGAATCCCACATTATTCAAACTCCTCTAAGCCTTTCCTGTACCCTCCTTGGATCCAAAAGCAGCTTTTAAGCATCTCATTAATTCTCCTTACTTTTCAGAGTTTCAGTGTAGCTGTGTTGACCATATTCAACAGGGTCATCTGAATTCAGTCAGGCAGAGCAATACACACAACTTGGCTGAAAAGATGCTAATTCTTATTGGCAGGAATGGCACAAGATATTACAAAAGACTTGAGTGTAAGAGGAGCTGGGCGAGGGTATCTCACTAGGTGAGCTGTTCTGACAGCTCTCTGAAAGTGCTGCTAAATGCCAAACAAAGTCAGGTCAGATGTAGTCATCCTTACCAAGAAGACCATTAGAAATGGTGGGCACAATAGACATGGAAAAAGAAAAAAAGTATATTCAGTCTCCCAGTATTCATTTCACTCTCAGTAAGCAATAAATCCAATTGATCTCCTATCTTGGAGGTGGGGATGACTATAACAGCAGGAAGCTACAAAGGAGTATTAAAATACAGTACTGTGATTACATGCTGAGCTGGGTGGAGATGTATTGACCTGATTTATTGAATCTGCTGTCAAAACCAGCCTGTTATAATCTGCATCCAACATAATGTGTCTCTGACTACTGTCCCTCCTCACCAGTTACATGCTGTGCCTATATAGGTTTCTTTTTCAGATGACTCTTGCTAGGGTCCTCTTCATCCCCCAAAATAGGGTGTCTTCCTACATGCTAGCTGCTAGCTCTTTCCCCCACTATTCTGGCTCTGAACTTGAGGACCAGATGCTTGTTTAAGTGCAAGTTGGACTGAAGCATTTTATACATCTTGGTGTAGCTCTTGGTTTCCAAGATCAAATTTATTTGCTTTGAATCTCATCTCATCAGGCACTTACCCATCCCATCCCATCCCATCAGGCACTAATAAATCCTGGTTACTTCAACTCTCATGCTGCTGACCTAGACAACCCACAGCTGAACTGTCACCTCGCTGCTTCAAACCTCTTGGTCAGCTGAAGGTATGTAATACCACTTCAAGTCACATTTTCTTGCTATCTCTGTTTCCTCCCCAATGACCTTATTTGACCTTTTGTCACAACCCTCTTTTACCTTTTCATTTCTGAGGTAACTACACTATGGATACTGGCTATCCAAAGCCCCTTCCCTACAGTTCAGTCTTCTTACACTGTTACTGCTTTTCTTGCCTACAGGTTTTGCTGAGGTACTCTCTACCGGCTACTTTGTAATTTTGGCTTTAAAACAAGAATCCCTTTTTCCTGTGCTTTGACACGACCTTCTTAGTATCATCTCTTCTGGCTTCCATCATTTTTTTAACTCGCTTTTTATTTTCATGTTAGGTGCATCCTTTCTGACAACTCTTCTTCTACAAAACATCCTAGATTAATGAGAGATCAGAAATACATTAGTTTTCATCTTGCTATCACCTCAGATACCTGTGTATACTTCATATTTGTCTCCTAAGCAAACTCAAATCTCAGCCAACTTCTAATTAATTTTTACCCATTACCTCAAGTGCAACAAGACTTAAAAAGAGTTCCTGATCCATCATTTCTACATGTCGTTTCTCCTTTTCCCATCACTGTAAGTCACCATTTTGCCTATTGTTCAGGATGTTAAAACTCAGAGTTAGCTTCAATTCTGAGATGTGTTGTGCTTTCTTGCCTGCCTTTCCTGTCTAAGTCCTGTCATGCTACTAAACTCATTTTCTCACTCTCACTTTCCATTGTGCTTACTGTAATATCACTTATTCTGCGTTTGAAAAATAAAGCCTTTACTTGTTCATATCCATCCTGAACACTGCCGGAAGGTATCTTTTTCCTAGACAATCACTTCAGCTACACCAGCCTCTTCACTTTGCCTCCTTTGAGGGACTTCTTCCTCTACCACATGTTATAAGCTATTTTCCTCCCTTTCTTTTAAAGAACTTCATGATTATTTTTCTTTTAATTTTTTAGTAGCTATTGAATGACTACTCCCAGTGCCTATTTGGCTTAAGACTGTCTCCTACCATCACTTATTTCCTATTTTTACAAGTATCTTTCTACTCAGCTTACCACAGTTCCTCATGCCAGCTTTCCTCTACACTCTATGTCCTCAGCTCTGATCAGAGCTGAAAAGTCGTACCCTAGACATGTCAGCCTTCCTGCCTTCCTTTAAAGTCTCTCAACTACCTGCATATTCTCAGTTGCTTTTGTCAGCATTTGGATGGAAACACATCAGCAAGGATCAACTCTAGGTCCGCTATGAAAGAACAAGTACAATCTGGAAAGAACTCTTCTACAGAAGTTTTGCATGCTTGAAAATGCCTCATGATTTTCTGAAGATCAAGGTAAAAAGCTACATGATTCCACTGTGCCCTGTCTCTGCTTCTTTTCTGTTTAAGAGTCTGTAAATTTTGTATTAGTCTAATATGATCCAATTATATCATTATTACCTTTATCGTGGCAGCACACTATATGTGGATCAGCACCTCAAAGTCACAGAGCTATCTCCATGTAGAACTAGATGGAGAACATATTCTTGGCCCTGCTTGCATCTATCCTGAATGGAAAGTCATGCTTTCAAAACTGACTCTCAAAATAGTCTCTTTGCATTTTTTTTTAAATATATACTAAGAACTTGCAGATCATTTTGCATACCATCTGCAGGGTGCTAATTATACATACTGTTGTTATTTGTCAGTATAAGATATTCCAAAATGATATCTGTAAGCCATCTGGCAGATATCTTACATTTTTTAGATCATCAGCAAGAAATCCTATACATTTTTGTCCTTAGGTAACAATATGCAATATGCAAAAGTAGTTGAATGGAAATGATTTTCTAAAAATGGGTTCTTAACATTTAACCGGAGTCAAGTGCACTCCAAATTAATTATTCTAAATTGTTTTTAACTGTCATATTCTAAGCCATGATTTTAATCAGGTGTTAGGCAAGAATTTCAAAAGGTGTCTTAAGACATCTAAAAAAAAAAGGCATGTGTGACATCTTTGAGTAGAAATCTTATGATCTTTGAGTAGAAACAGCAGAGAGTTCATGTGTTAAAAAAACACCATTACCAGATAAATTATGCAAACAATCTATTTTATGTTCCTCTAACCCCCATCTTTGTTTTTTACACCTCTAATATGGAGAAAACTCCTGGTTTGTTTCTACTTGTTTTTTTGTTTGCTTGTTTTTTAATGCAAGCGACCAATATTGTGTTATTTTGCAGAGTACTTCTTCCTTTTTTTAATAATTCACAAACTAAAATGTGTAAATTTATTGCGTAACAGGATGGAACAGGAAACAGAATTGAAAGAAGAGGAAGTAAGATAGAACCCATAATTCCCAAATGAACATCAATGGAAAAAGTCAAACATGTAAAATAAAGGAGCCACTATGCAACTTTCCTTAATGAGCTTGTACAGATGATCAAAAGAAAATCCCATAAAAGAAGAAAGAATATTTTTATTCAAACAGACATGTACGGCTTGAAGAGGTGCACTCACCAGACTCTACAACAGGTTCTTTCTATGACCTTCAGTAACTCAATCTTTCCACATTTCAGGTCTATTTCTGTGGAAAATAAAAACAAAACCTTAAAACCATACTCATAGTTCTTAATTTCCACCTTTGCTTTTTTGCTCACTATTCCTCCCTTTACAGGTACTCATGACAGCAGTGCCTTTTAGTTTTAGTTTGCATCATTACTACTATAAGGGTAAAGATGCACAGGAAACAAGACAATCTTCACCAACCTTCTCATGCTAAAATTGCCAAGCATCAAGACACCTAGGATTGCATTTGTTTATTGGTGCTGAATTCCAGAAAGCTCTAGAGGAAAGCGATCCAGGAAAAGGATGGCATATCAAATGCTAAAAACATTTGCAGAGTTCAGTCAAATGGATTTACGCTTCTGTTTAGCACAATATCACACAATCTATAAAAAAAAACAGATAAACACATATCATCTCAACATAGCTGGCTGAGGTCAACTACAGCAGTCAGGCTATTATATTAATTTCACCTAGCTACGGTAAGGTAGGGACCACTTGACTCCAACTAGAATTTTGGCACAAAGCAACTACCTATAGTTAATTAGCTCACTATAAAAGCACACTATTCTGAAGAGATGAGTGTGGATTCTCATTGTAAAGACAGACTGTATAGAGTTTACAGAGGCCTATGTTGAGAGAAGTGATACTTCAGAATAGCAGAAAGCCTCATAGGAGAAGTTGTGAGCAGTGAATAGCTTGTGGTACCATGTTACATAGCAGCCAGACTACTTATTGCAGAAAGAGGATAGAGCCTGTCCTCCTATGGAGGAGAAATGCTGCCAGAGAAATAAATTTGTGGATTTGTGGGAAAAAGGCAAGGGAGAAAGGAAGGGAGAGGAAAAAAGAGGAAGGGGGGGAAAAAAAAAGTATTAAGTAGAGATATGTTCCTATATGCCCCTATCTACCCACATTTGAGGTCAAACAAATACAATTTATTGTATTTCTTAAGCTCCTTAGACGAGAGTTAATGCTTAGTGAAACAAACAAAAAAAATCATCAATAGATCTCACCAGCTTCAACAAAATAGGTACTTTGTAAATCCCATGGTAATTTTGACTCTTGGCCACATTACAGAGCTGACAGTTCTTTAAGAAATTCTCCAAGCCAAGATATCAATCATTAATAGCACCAGAACAGAGTTCTACCTTTTCAGTCCAATAAGGACACGCCTGGAGAATGTCAAGATATTCAGAGATAATCCCCAAAAAAAGAAGTTTAGAATCCTATAATTTTCATAGTTTAAAAGCTTGGTAAATAACCTACTGAGACAATTCTGACCTTTTTTTTCTTGTTCACTGTCTATGCAGAGTCTGAATGCTATTTATTTAGTACTAAGATTGTGCTTTCATTGCTTTCCTAAAGCAAGTTAGCATCAGTAGTTCTTACAAATTAACTGATTTATTTTGAGGAACCAAACCCTATTATGCCCTGGGTGCTTCATTAGGTGCGTCATATATTACAGTTGCATGTTGTCTTTGTTCTCTATTTTATGGCTTAACTGCTATAAAGAACTGCTGTAATATATTCATTTATAATTTACAATTTTGCAGTTCCCACACAGGCTCACTCATACTGGTATCATACAAATTTAACGTCTTAAATACACTTCACCACTGAGTTTACAAAGCGTCTTAGTGGCTCTTAGGCCTTAAATCACAACAAGGACAAAATACCATGCTTTAAGCTTCTGTCTGTGATCATTATCTATCTAGATTATGAGTTTTAATTTTACCAGAATAATCATCTTCTACAAGAGCTTAGTTTTCAGGCGTATACCAAAGTTAATTAGATTTGTGCTCTATATCATAACCAAAGCATTACAGAAATGTTGGTCAAGGAAATAACTGTCCCTTGGAAGAGCTGAAAAGTGTGAACCTTTTAAACTGGGACATCTGTTAGCATTCCCAAATGTGGGTGCTGTGATTGTCCTAGACATCCAAAACACTGGAATTTTGCCACACAAAAAGGAAAAGCCACAACAATACCCAGTCTCCAAGCCAAACCACCTCAAACTGAAAAACAAAATCACGTTTTATGATTTAGTTAAGCTCTTTGAAGCTGTTACTGTTCTTTCTTGCTGACAAAAAAAAATAATAAAAAAAAATAAAAAATAAACCCTACAGAACTTGAAAAGGGGAGAAAAAAAGCACGGTTTTGTGTGGATGCATGCAGCATCTTTTGCGCATGCAAATCAAATAATTGATGAGTATTTATATTTAGGATTAGAGTTTTGCATAGGCAAACGATAAATGTGTGCCAACAGTATCTAGGTTATATCCTCTAGGAATTGAGCTTAACATTTACTCTTTACATAGGAAAAAAAAGAAAAAAAAAATTAAGAAGCAATGAGAAATGAGCTTGCTTAGAAATAACTCAATAATGATACACAGATACATGCCAGAAGCACATTAATTACATCCTTTAAAAAGTTATAAATGCAAGAGATGTAAAATAAAGTACAAGACATAATGAGATGTAACAAATGAGATGCAGACATAGCTGCATTGTAAGACAGAGAAAAGTGCTAGCTTATTAACAAGTTAGAAGAAAAACAGTCACACATATTGAAGAAAATGCCTCTTCCTAACCTCCTGCTAACTATGTGATGATGTATGTAGCCGCCAAATTTTAATAGTCTGGTCCAAATTTCACAGAACTGATTTATTTTAGTTTGTGACCCTTCTCCCAGCTGGGCTGGTACAGCAGGCCTAGAAGCCAGCAGATGCCAGGCGTCTCTTCCAGTAACTAGGAGCTGTGCGCGCTATAGCGGAAACAGCAGCCAGCTGCAGGGAGTGTGGGCACCATGAATAGAATAACCGTACATCGTGGGAAATACAACCAGGATCCCAGCTTCTACAATGGTCTGCAGCACCCACCATAGCAGAGTTGGAAAGTTCCCAACAATAGTTTTGAATGCGGAGCCTTCCAAACAGCCATATAGAAGTCACTTCAAACAAACAAACAAAACTCACTTTTTCACTTCATCCATGCTCTTTTTCTCTCTGTTAGGTCTGGCAATATTTGAAGTTACAGACTGTGAAAGGAATGATTGTCTTATATTAGCAACTGGAAGGCAGCAAAAAGTAGCCTACAACACCACGTAACAGCAAAGGTCAATATCAGAATTTAAACATGTGTCCTTCAGCACTCTGTGCACCTTCAAAACTTAAATCATTACAGCTCAGGTAATAATTGTCCCTATTCATTATTCCCAATCCTCAGCAAAAATTAGATTCAGCACTTCTGCTGGAAACTAAGATCATATCCTTACTCATATAGATGTATTCTTATCTTGCTGTCTACAGCCTCCAAACACTGATTTCAACCAATTTAAAGCCTGACTCTTTCCATCACAGAAGAGGAACTGCAGCTCATACCCCAGTAACATCAGGGGAAGCAGACCTGCTAGGGATCATCCTGTGGATCTGGCTGAAGAGTGAAGATGTTTCTCAAAAAAAGAAAAAAAACAGCAACCTTTAATGCTACTGCTGATTACAGGTGTCACCATTTGATTCCAAAACGTTTTGCGATTTCCTGCTTTATCCTACGTAGAACCAGGGAGATGCCAGAAGCATGTCCACAACTATTTACTTGGGCGTTTTAACCTCTTTTTTGAATCCCACTTGAGCCCTTTGGGTTGCTTTTCTGAAAATGTTTGAGTCAGCTTGTTTTTCTCAACTAAGACTTTGAAGAAATCTTAAAGATCCAGAAAGAGTTTTCCTGGCAACCAAGCCTCAGTTTCATCCATACACTTATTTGTGCCAGAGTGCTCATATGTTTGCCTAATCAAGGAGTAAGAAAAGCATTACAAAACATTTCTGATCAATAACCTGTAGACACAGAGCTCAAACGCACAGAGCTCCAACACTGAGCTCTGAGCTCATATACACCAACAATCAATAAACATTCTAAAACATTTACTGAAAAAAAATTCAAAAACATCTGAGTAAACAGTCTGCTCACAAAGAAATAACTAGTGCTAAAATGAACATTCTTCTGAACTCTATTCTTTGCAAATTATGCCTTCTTTTTTAATTACAAATTTCCATTGTTAAAAGTATGCAGTAAAGTATGTAAGCTTTATGGATTTAATAACCTCCTCAGATCATGAAAGAAAAGCCTAGTTAGAAGACAATATGGAATGTATAGATCTCGAAGAGGGAAATATTTCTAAAGGCTTTGACGTTTGAACTGTCACTTTTTTTTAACCAACCACATATGGCAAGAACTAGCAGATCTATGCCACTTACATGAGTGATCATCTGCGCAGCAAGAGAAATGAGAAGGAATGATATAAAATGCATTTGTTTATTTTCCTATTCAAACAAGATGCTTTCTCAGAACTTTAACCCAGGAAGTAGAAATCTATTCTGTGAACAATATGTTAGGCACAAATTTATTTTTGCTGTATTTCTGGAAAGCATGAGGAATCGTATGTTGTCAATGTCACACCACATTTAATGTGCAGCACATAAAATGTGGGTGTTAAGACTTTGGAAGAAACTCTTATTTGTCTTGCAAGTAAACTATTTATTTTTCCAACGAATTTCAGAGAAAAAAAAAAAAGGCATTTACACTTCAGCAGTACACTCCCTAGAGATGAAAAGATGATTTAGAAATACCTGGAAATTGTTCATATATATACACACACACACATACACACACACATATACTGAGTTTGCTGAGCCATGGACTGCAGTATACTGTTTATATTTTGCACTTTTATAATTCCATCCAAATGAGAATATCAAGGTATTTTTCAACACAAATGACTTAATCTTCATAAGTGAAGCTGAGAGAGGTTCAATGCCTGTCTCAAGGACACAAAAAATAAACTCAACTCACAGGCTACAGTCTGGCAGACTGAAAACTACCAGTGTCCTGAAGTTCACTAAAAGATTTCAATGATAATCCTCTTTACAGCCCTGCCTTTGTTAAAGTGATGCAAATAAATGGAAGAGTTATAGCTACAAGTAATATGACAGTCATGGGAACTAGAGTCAGATCTCGATTCCTTTTAGTCATCATACCAGATTTTTCTGATGCCTAGGAAGTATTTTGGGCAGCAGAACGAGATGGAACTCCATGTTAGCACCACAGATTAAAGTGAACAACAAGCACTGACATATTCTCATGCCATTGCCTAATGAACACCAAGAAACTCACTCACAGAAAAACGGCTGAGAGGTTTGCAGCAAGCAAATGCCCTTGTTGAAGATATGCCATGCAAACCTAAACCATCATTTCTTCTAAATTAAATGCACAGCTAGAAGACTTAAGGGCTAAACACAACAATGTACATCAAACTCAAAACAGAAGACACACCACAGTGTCTGAGACAATAGTTTGCTTAATAGCATGGAGCCAATTAGAGTGGATTCAAAAGGTCAGATAACGCCACTGTTTCTGATATCACACTGAAGTCAGTAGAATTATTTATACAAACAGACAGGGAGATTCGAAATGATGAAACTAAAACCCATGGACTTTTTCAAATATATAAGTCCAATCCTTTCCCAGCTACATGTTTATTATATTACTAGAAGACCACCCTACGTCAATCGCCTTTATTTTTGATTGATTTATATCAATTTAATTCATGTTAAACTAACTCAAATGGTAAATTAATTTAATGTTGGTGTAAAATCATAATCAGATCTAACAGCTGACTGTGAATCCAACTTTTTATCTCCTGTGTAAGGAAGAGTTAAAAAGACTGTGTAGCGTTCATAATCTACAGAGGACGCTCAATAAATACAAAACAGCGGTCAACAGTGGAGAGAAGCTGAAGTCCGTCACTTACAAGCCAGCTGCACTGTACTCACATTCCCACACAAAACCTGAAAACATTAGTATTTGTTTCAAGCATAAGCTGGCCAGTTGCTACATTAGCTCAGCTGGTTAGCATTTACGTGGTGGATAAACTAATGCGGCCCTCTATTGGCCACACTTGAGTGGAATTCCCTACAGAAAGCTGAGATGTTCCAGGGATACGTTACGAAGCTATGAGGCCATCCTATGGCGTCCTACAGGCACAGCTCCTCAGCCTAGCCAGGTCTCTTGTAGAAGAACATTTGTAGTAACGCATCACTTCTTATCTAAGAAATCCCCTTTGTTTCTCACAAGGGCACTGGACCCCTTTACGCACTTACCCCTTCTTGAGAGCTTGTTATCCTGTACCAGCTCTTCCATCACACCTACCAAAAACATTAGTTTCCATCTTCTTGTGCAAAGAGATGCGGAACATGAGAGCTGACCCAGCACTTTATTTTTGTGTCATGGGTATTTGCTTTAATAGGCAAGTACTATGACCAATACCACAAGCTAACACTGGAGACCGAATTCTCATCTCATTAAACTGAAGTTAAATATGAATTGATTGCACTGGTCACAGTGGAGATTTTTCAAATCAGTGCTAGGATACTGAAATCAGAATCCAGTGTATGGTATTCTGCAACTTAAGACAATATTGTTGAAATAAGATAGGGCTGTGCTGCCTCAGCCCTTTCTGCTCGTGGTGAGCCTCTCAATGCTGCCCTATCCCATGCTTACGGGGCTATTGCTGTAGTTCCTGCACACTGCAAAGTGCTGGGTCAGCTCTCATGTTCTGCTTCTCTTTGCGTAAGAAGATGGAAACTAATGTTTCCATCAGAAAAACACAAAAAGAAAAAGGAAAAAAATCCCATGTAAATGCTGGTTCAAGGCTCAGTCTTCTAGACTTTCCTTTTACCAAATACATACGATCCCTTAACTACTGCTTTGTGTGCCAAACTCGTTCTGAATTTCAGTTATGGTATCTTAGCATTACACTCCTCCTATATGGAAGACTCAGAAGTAAGACAAATATTTATGCAAGAGAAAGGGATACAGGCAGACAAAGAGAGGCATAACAGCCATTCCTAAAGAGCTAGCTTTTGCCAAACTCATTGTGCCAGATGCTGAGATCAATTTTTCTGCAATATTACCAACTGTCTTCAGCATTTGCTCAGGATATACAGTGACAGTAGGTTAAGGCCAAGAGAAAAGAAAAGTAGATCACATCTGTAACATTTGACTATTTTTCAGAATGGCAATCAGCTCTTCCTGCAAAGAGCAAAACACATGCAAATGTGCCATACTGCACTGCAGCCAGGAGAAAAGGTCACATTCAACAGAGGGTTGTGGCACTCACTGTAAACTGAACAGCTATTTAATCTCCAAAATGAGGCCAAGAGCATTATCCATGCATAATCATATTATTTCTCAAATACACTCTGACATCGAAAAAACAATACTCCACCAGAATGAGAGGCTATCTGTGCCACTGTGGAACACTTCGAAGCTACAGTCATCAATTTTGTGGATTTGTCTCAAACGCGTAGTGAGTTAAAAAAGATGAGTGATACTTCTTCAGAGTTTTCCTGTGAAATAAAACTCTATGACAACATATTTAAACAAAGACCTGACACTAATATTTGGGTCTCTATTTCACACAAGTGTGCTAATGATTTTGTGCTAAAGATGGGAATGGAAAAGGCACCAAGCAAAGCAGCGCAAAATGATTTTATCTGGCAGTTCTTTTGGTATGATTTCACATGGGAAAAAATGATAATGCAGCAGGTCAAAAAGCAATTAGGTTGAAGCATTATTGTGAAGAGAAATCTTTAGCACATTAACCATTCTTAGCTCATTCCTCTTTTTTTTTTTCTGGGCTTAACTCATCCTTTTGTTGCTGTGCTTAAGAACCTATAACGTACCTAGAAAAATGTTTATCTTATATGTAAGCATGGCTGTAGTTTTATTAACAGCTCTGTTCAATCATTTGCATAGAAAATAGCATTCATGTAACTTTCTACAATTAGATGTGATAAGGATATTCAGTCAAAAACTGATCTAATAAATAAGAGCATATCAGTATTATTCTTAATAACTTCCAGCTCTTCCACCATAAAAAGTACAAGTACACCAACATAATCTGTAGACAAGAATGCAGACATTAACTCTTGGCTTAGTTATATTATTACTGCAGTCATACGAGCAAACTGGAAACTTACGTGCATAATGTGTACTACTGTTGTATCTGTATGGAAACAGGGCAGAAAAACTGGGCAGAATCTCCTACTGACGTAGCTAAGTAAGTTTAACTGAGAAAATCAGATAGTCCTCCACACTATAGATTACCGTTTTCTCCACTAGTCCTTGGTTTGTCCTTATAACCCTCCCATGTTCATGGTTACAGAGCTCAAACTCTTCCTTCTTTTCATCCCTGAATAGAAGCCCGTTTTTTTTTTCTCAGTTTCTAATTAGGATTCAGTCGCAGACTGTAGATCAGATGGAGACAGTTCGGGGCTCTTGCTGGCAATACTGGCCTCTACAGACGAGCTCTCCAAGCTTCCGTATCATGTTTCCATGCCAACAAACATAAGAAGGTATTGAAGTAGCAGTGGCTGTGATGAAAAAGTGCTATTAATTTTAACTTCCCCAGCCCTCTGAGAAGATCATCAGAGGACAGAAGACCATTCATATAGAAACAGAAATGATTTAGAAAGGACAAAGGAAGCTTCTGCCATGCGCTCCTCAGCTACTTGCTCTCCGAAAAATAATGTTTTTGAGAGTGCTTCCATTAATTTCACACTAGTTTGCTCACACTTCTATGCACAGTTCAGGATCTCGCTTGTTTTGTAGTTAAATTGTCCATGTCCAGTTTTTGTATCTTCTGTCTCCGGATTTCAAAACCCTGCTCCCTGGAGCTAAGCAGCACAGCAGCACGGTGCTCCATAATGCTAGCTGGTCTCAGGGTAATGTATTTCCCATGTCTTCATTTTTGGATTATCACAAACCACTGTGGGATCAAAATAGCAGACTGCAACTTAATAACACATAGGCAGAGCTACATAGATAAGTGGACAGCTCTCTCAAAACCTCCAAGCCTAGACCTCTTCAGCTTCCAGCATGTCTGCACAGAGCACATACACTCCTGGACACACCAGCTAAAAATTCCTAATCAGCCTGGTCCACTGTAGCAGCATTTTCCAAGGCCCCGTGGCCCCTTCAGGCCTCCCAAACTCTGCACTTGCAGGGTTGGCCCTTAGTGAAACATGGTGCTTTGTTCATACATTTTATTCAAATGCTCTGTCACAGATCTAGTCAGTAACTGTAACAGCTAGGACACCCATCCCTGTTTTCCCTGGGTGACGAGGAGGTGACAGGTGTTTCTACTCTCCCATGGAAGTAGGCTGGGAAGCAGAAGTGGCAGCAGACGATACAACTTGAAAGCTTATTTCAACCATCTTTTCAACAACGGGGTGAAGGGCAGATCATTCTGCCTTTGCAGTGCTTCTGCTCCCTAGATTTTGCAAGCAGCAACCTCTAAGGCTGAGCTGTGGGTACACACCTCAGCAGGAGATGCAGCAGGAGAAGGGCTTTAACTCCTCAGCACTCCTAGCCAGGTCAGAACGTAAGTCCCTAGGGACACCTACGCTGAATTTCCCTCCCAGTGAGGAAGGGCTGGTACCTGAGTTTCCTCACTTTGCATTTGACTGCTCTTGCTGTTCAGCCATTAATTAACACCCAAAATGGAGTTGTGCAATGCTCTGCCAACACTTTCCTTGGAAATAGATCCCAAGTGTTCTGAAAAATAATAAGTTTGGAAAATGTATTCAAGTCTTCTCATAGGATCATACAGCATCTAGTTAAAAACTGTGCATGAGCAATAAACTATGTAACAGTTATCCTACAAGGCAGTACATCTATACTGCAACTTCATCATAGCTACATAAACAGGTATCATGAGATCACACAGCCTGAATATCCAGCACTGTATTTTCACAGTTAAGTTGCGTATGGGCCAGCTCCCGTGGAATTAAGAATAAAAAGCAATACGTAAAGAATATCTTTTTTCATCCTGCCACTTTTCTGCAAACATGCAGTTAGTTTGTTATGCAAAATACTCTCTCCTCTTACTAGTTTTCCTGCCATTTGGTTTTGGGTTTGCATAGTCCTCTTTATATGCTTTAAATGATATTAAAACCATACTGAAGCTCTTACGTTTAGCAAATACTCCTTGATTTCAAACAGTATGCACATCACATTCTTACAGATTTTCAAGGCTATTTCCACGTTGCCTAAATTTTTATAAAGTAATAAACAGGGCATATCTGCAACTGGTTCCCTTAGTTTCTATCTCCTACCTACTGGCTTCATTAAAGATCTCAGCTCTGTCTACTTAAATCCCTGCTTAATGATACAGTTCCCAGTTTTGGTCGTTAATACCTTTACTATTTAATGCAGCATGACAATGAACATAGTGCATTTCATACAGCTGCAGCTACAGAAATGCCTAATTTGGTGTTCCTCTCAAACAAGCAGAGCAAACACTAAAATATGCTAGAAATATGAACAAGCTCAGGGAAAAAATATTTGATGCTAACAATTTGCTGCTTCAAGTGTTTCTCATGTCTGTACATAGCTGAACTGAGTTTTCAAGGTAGTTTAGGTGATGGTTTATATTAATTGCACACTACAGTATTCATATCTTGACATTATTTTTTGTTTACCATCAGTTCTGTTGTAGAGTTCCTTCTTTTGAATCTATATATCTTAAGGGTAAAGAGCCTAGAAATTGTTTTACATGTAAAAGTTGTTAAACTCAGTTGTTTTGTGTACACTGAGTTGCTTTCTCACATATGTTACTCACTGCAACATTAGTCATAAAATGAGCTCACAAAATGTGGCAGTAAGGAATGATGACTCAGAGATCAAATTCCTTTTCTTAGACAGCTTAGTCTTTGTCCATTTCTAAACCTGTTTCTGTCTCTCTGTCCTTCTGTCCTGTCCTCATTAGTGACTTCCTCTACCATTGAAGTAGCAGTTCCTCTATCTTCTTTCCAATATTTAATGGTTATGTAACCTTTCTCTACTTGATGCGCACCAAGGTATAAGACTTTTCTTACTGTACTGTCCATAAAACCTCATCTTCTTGCATAGTTTCAATCACCCTCTCCCAGGGAATGACGCTAAAAGTCACATTCAGTTTAACTTTCATTTTCATTCCGTCTCGTATCTCCATCAATCTAATCTCCAAGGCTCATAACCTAAGATCACCTGTGTTTTCCTTTGCTTGTTCACTGTGAAACCCACCAGTTCATTAATGCTCTATCTTTCCAATGCTGCAAAAACAGCAATTTTTCCCCACTAATCAACTCAGGAGCACACTGGATGTTTCTCACTTCCCCTACTAAAGTATCCCACTGTCCAGAACTCGCTCTCATACTCTCACTCTGTTGTGTTTCAAAAGCACCATTTCCAGAATCAGCTTCCCAAGATACTGACTCTCAGGCGCATTCAAATAAGAATCATTCTCCAAAAAGCTGTTGTCTTTCACTAAGAATAAACTTCATTATGCTATGAGCAACTTGTTACACAACCGAGTGACAGAATTATTGAAAGATTACATGTAAAAATTATCTGAAGGTGACGGTATTATTGAAAGATTACATTTTAAAATTAGCTGAAGGTGTTAGAAACCTGAATATAATATAGTCTGCACACAGTTTCAGAATTACAGAAAAACTGTTTCAACAATGCTTAATATAGACCTCTCACATGCAGTTTATGAATACAAGTT
This sequence comes from Tinamus guttatus, assembly GCF_059628265.1. Classification (NCBI taxonomy): domain Eukaryota; kingdom Metazoa; phylum Chordata; class Aves; order Tinamiformes; family Tinamidae; genus Tinamus; species Tinamus guttatus. The sequence continues at coordinate 311,252 of NW_028288725.1, read as the reverse complement.
GAGAGAGAAGGAAAAAATTCAAAAGCAGATTACTTAAGAAATGACAAGTAAGTACAAAAGCAACACTGACATCTTGTAGGTTCACCGTATAATCTTTTTAACACTTTCAGGACCCTTACAGGAGTCTCATACAAGTCCCTTTAGAGGAGCTGTGAAGACATTCATATTGCAAATACGTACCAGCTAGTACTTCAGCTGCTCTATGAAGCAGACTTCACCCCACTTCTTGGTCCTAAGTGCTGAATGACCAACCACAACAGCAAAATAGGGCAAGAACCTCAAACCTGTATCTCCTAAAACTCCTGCCATATACAAAATCCCCTGAAAATGTATAGAACTATTGGAAATATTTGGCATTTTGCTATTAGCAATAGCTGCTAACTATAAAGATAACACTGAAAAATAGTTTCATTTCTGACAACGTATTTTTTTCAAAACATTTTTTAAATTCATGCAACTATGAATTATAAGCATTATAAAAGTACTGCAGGTAAATATAACACATGAGAAATGGGGTATTCCTTGAGTTTTTAATCACAAGGTGCAAAAAAAAAAATCACAAAAACAGAGTTTACACCAATTTTAGGACTAATAGCCAACCTTGCAACTCTCACAGGTTGATTCTGGTCAAGACATCAGGCTGTTACTGGGTTCTGAAATGTGCCATTCAAAGAGACACTACTAGAGGGCCAAGGATTAAACCCCAATACAACAAAAAGAATTTTCAAGCAGAGACTGTCACTCACTTTTGAGAGGAGTTTATGGAAGATTGAGAATGTTCTGACACTAACACAATAGACTATATATATATAAATATTAAAGCTCAGGAACACTTTAGGCTCTGCAGAACTCAAAATTGGAAAGTTCATCTCATCCTCTGGGAGAAGCAAACAGAAGAGTTGGAAAAGCTTATTGCTTTAAAATCACAGTGCAAATGGAGAGGGGAAGCCAAACAAACAAAATCCAGAATGCAATACAATGCCTAGGTTCACCATATAACAAAAAAGGAGAGCCTTTGCACTTTATATAACACCTAAAAAAAAATCAGTGCATACTTAAGAGGAAATATTCTTTATCTTTTGTAAGGAAACAATTTCTGAAAGATAGACAGGCAATTTTCTATGCTATAAGAATGGTAGAGTTCTAGGAAATACTCTGATGTCAGTGTACTTTTCGTTATCTCATAAAGTACCCATCCACTTGCCATTTGGGGAAATATCCATCAGTCGGCTATTCAGTTGCTGTCAGTCCTTGACAAGTTTCTTACAGCACGTGCTTTGAGTGTCTGATGGGCACTGAGGTCCACATAAAAAAAACATTTTGAAGAGAGTAACCTAACAGAATCACAAAAAGCTCCAGGAAGTCTCAAAAAGAACCAGAATCACTGGATTAACACTAGACAGACAAAAAGGAAAATTCCATGTTACAAATTGTCTTTCTTCTCTTTCACTCCTGCCATAATGGCAATATTCAGCTAAATCAGTCAGAATGCAGCCACCACAATAAATGCCTGTTTTGTAAAGATTAATTATTTATGCTATCCAACCTATACATACGTATTTCTAAGGATATATAAGGATGTCTCAAGGAAGTACATCATCCTTTCCTCGGATATGGTTCAGAATTCTCTTAAATCTCTTTCATTCCCTTTCCCAAGGAAATGTTCATGATTAACCACCGGTAACTACCACGTAAAAGAAAAAAAAAATGCAGTGGAAAGAGATGTTCAAAAAAAAATCCAAACAAGCACACTACAGGTGAAAAATAACACAGAAATTACTGTTAAAGTAGTGCCAAAACACTTTTCTTTCAAAATGTAACAGAGGATCAAAACAGAGGTGCGCAGAAGCACAGCGGCTAAACAAACTCAAGATAGCTTTTTGTTTGTAAATTGCTGACAAGTGACATGACATCAAGCAAGATCATTACGCATATAAAAATAGGGCCAGGACTTTTCAAATAGCATCTTAACCTACTCTGAGATTAAAATATTAGTTACAGTCATTCAGCTGTCAGAAATTGTTTCTTTTTTGTAGTAGAGTTAACTGTATAAAAATAGATGTTTTTGACAGACAATTTCAACCAAACATCCACTTCAAACACTGTTCTTAAGGATTACAGTTGGTGGATCTATGTCATACTTCTAAATGATGAGTGGGACAAAGGAGTCTATGCCAAGAGTTGGATGCCTTCACAAATGAGGGAATTGCTCCCCATTTTTTGGCAAGGGGCACCAAGGAGCCAGCTGACCTTATGTGAGAAGAGGAAGGAGGCAAGGAGTTTGGCGTAGGTGGGCCGGGAAGGCTGTAACTTCTGTGTGCCTTGGCCAATGGGGAGAAGAAGAGGACTAGCTTGGCTGGGAAATAAGGGTAAAAGGGGGCTGCATTATTCAGCAATTTGAGAGACCCCACAGGGGTGTGCCCGGTGGGCTGTCCCATTATATGAATAAAGTTCTAGGACTCCTCTGTCTCCTTTGTGGACATTTGGTTCTTGACAGCAAGATTTTCCACATGGTCTAAATATCCTAAATATCCTATCACCTAAATATCACTCTATAAAGAAACATTTTCAAAAGACAAGGGGGAGGGAGAAGGACCTGACTCACCTTTTCACTCCTTTCTTCCCTGCTCACCCAGATGAAAGCAAGCCCAAAAGAAACTCCTTCCATTCTGAAGCCACATTTATCTCAATAAGTTTATTTCTTCAAATGTAGCAGACTGCGAGATGCTGACAAACTATCTGTTCTCCAACATAAAACAATCTGAATGCACATACACATGCCATCTTACATATACCAGCTACTTAGATGGACAGTTTACTGTAATATTAAATAACTAAATTATTTTTAGCCAGATTCCTCTGCATTTCTTGTTCTGTTGAAAAGCACCATTCTTTTAACTGACTTAAGATCTTTTTCTGCTTTCAAATATGGATATTTCACACATTTTAAAATATTTATTCAGTGACTTTAGTAGACTATGTCTTTATCTTCTGACTTTAAGACAAGCACAACTGAAGTTGTCTCAGAAGACACAGTAGCTAGGGTCAACATCTATAATTCTAACAGAAATTAAATGAGAAAATAAATTTGGCATAAGCTTCATACCCTTCATGCAGCAGCAGAACAATAACATTGCCAAAGGAAAAAACATCCAAAAATCACTGTTTCGTAGTGGTAGTATTGTGGGGGTCAGACAAGCCCGTATATTGTTGTACAGTGTTGTGAGCTCTGTTAATTTTCTTTACAAAATCCAGTTGTTTAAATCTGGAGAGGTAATTAATAAATAACTTATTTTGCAACTTAATTTCCTGTTGGCTGCATTATGACCTTAGAATTTGAGAGCAATGCCAGAAGAAGATAATTTTTTAATGTGTAGAGAGCCTTTACTGTAAGGCAGCACACAGAATAGGATTACAGAGCAGGGAAATACAACAAAGCTGAATTTTGTAAAGCCTTTCCTAAATTCTTGCCTTATACAAAAAAATGGGAGAAACAAAGCTTCCTCTTGCACGGAAAACATCCAAACCCATTTAGGCAGAAGTTGCCACAAAGAAAACAGATTTTTTCTACATGTCGACTGGTTAAGAAGAGCAAAGGTCACCTCAGGGGGCATCTGCACAGCAGAGGACTTTACCTGGAGAAACAGCCAGGCTAAAGGAGGGGATTGCACCTGTCCTTCCCATATCTGATGATGCTTAGACCTTGTACACCCTTCTGTCTTAGAACTCACACATTCAAGAGATAATATGTAAAACATATGCTCTCTTCACTTCCTTCCAAATATACTAAATCCCTTTTAATAGAAGATGACATAAATAGTGGAAATATCTGGAACCAAATCTTTTAGACTGCTCTCTCTCTCTCTCTCTATATATATATATATATATTTCATAGATAAGCAACAAAGTTAGCCAGTTAAGAGTTATCACACAGTGTAATATTGCATTAAGAAAGTGTTCCGCAAATCCCAGCAGTGGCAAGATGTATGTAATTAAGTCATGCACTGAAAATACTTTACAGCAGCAAATTTTCAGAAACATCAGGATGGTATCAAACTATTAGTACGGCTAATAAATTAACATTTTATAAAGCACGCTTAGAAGCTTTTCAAAACTATGCTACTTCTCACATGCACGCAGACTACTAAAACTACTCTGCGTGCTTCTCCCCTCCAATTGATGACTTTTTTTAATCAAGATATGAGTACAAGAGAAGGATCCTGTCTTCATTGCCAGTACCCCAGCACACTGCTGACAGGAGACATTCTCAGAATGTGTATTTATCCTCGGACCAGCAATATGAGAAAAAAGAAGAGCTGAATAGACTTAAACACTTTAAAGAAAGTTTCAAACCAATCCTAACCAATCATTTCTTCTTGGCTTGAAGACGACGACACTCCCCATAGTCTTCATTAATGACAGCATCACACTCTTAGTTTTCTGTGACCTTGGTGTGTCAGAGTAACTCTATCCTTCCTCAGTTGCCCTGTCTATGAAAGTTATTTTTTTTGCAGCTTTGTGGGATATTACTCTGACCTCCAATCATTAAACAGTCACAAGTCACAGAATCCTATAGTAGGCAACAGAGATGATTCGTTATGCTATTACAGCTGTACTGAAAAAAAATCAGCATTAGCCACAGAAAATTGGTGGTAGAAATACACATTTTTTTGTGTATTGGCAATGGCTAGGCCTATACTGAGAATTCTTCACTCTTCTGACATTTTGCTTCTTATTCCATTACCATTCCATAGAAGAATTTTCCTTTGATTTCTGTGGAAGTTAATAGCTAAATTGAATTTAAGAGGTAAAAGTTTCTTATAGATATTTCATAAAGAAAAAGTGATCTCTGAAGTGAAACCAGAGGCAACCTGAAATAAGACTTCCTTAAAGCTACTATTTCTTTAAGCAGCTCACAATCCTGTCTGGCTGTTGTAGTAAAACTGAATTTGTGCTAATATGTATGCAGATTTTTAGGCTTTATGGATTGGATTGGTGATTTTTAGCAGCAAGCCATCAGATATTATCAAATCAGCGTTGCTTTTCTTGACAGTTCTCTCAAACAAGACTTAAGACTTAAGTTCTCTCAAACAAGACTTATCAAACTTTAATTTGTCCAGAAAATTTTATATATCCAATCTGAGAATTATAAACCCCAATGCACAGATTATATAAAAAAGGAAGAGAAAAAGTAATAATGTACCACTACTGTTTCCTAAGTAGTCAACAACATTGTAATCACAAGGGAAGAGACCTTTTGTATAAGACTGGAATGGAAAGGATAAGAAGGCAAGGCCTTCACAAACGGTGGTTTGAAGCAGGCACCATGACGGGATATGCCAGTCATGAAAAGAGACAAAACTGCCCTGGCAACAAGTGCAACGTATGAGTGAACATTCCCCAAAATGCCTTGAAGCACTGCCTTGAGTAAATAGTGTTGCCAGAGTGCTCTCACCAGCTAGAAGCAGGGTACAGTGGATAGCTGATAAGGTGCAGAATGAAATCTCCACCGGTGAAGAGAATCTCCTTGGTATCTGGAAGCAGAGTGCTCCACCAGCTCTGACCCAGATGTCACCAGGTCCAAAGCTCAAGACAAGCTTACCAGAAAATGCTAGGGCTCATAGGGAAAGCCCAGATTAAGAAGTTTGAGAGCTCATGATCTAAAATAAATCTCTACTTTCCAAACACACAAGTGTAATTAAGTATGAAAGAAGAGGAGGTATTTAGAAGCTGTGATCATTTATAGCAAAAGCAAAAACTAATAATTAACTAAGCAAAATAAGGGGCTCAGGAAAATGTGGCCTTCACCAGGAGCAGTGTCTAAATGTTAGAAGACAGATTGAGTCTTTATGATTTAAGAGAGTATTTTCTTACTTGTCAGCATTTCTAACCTTCCATATTAACACTTTGGCAATAGCCATCCCTTCACCTCGCTCAGTAGAAGAGCTGGTCTCATTAGAAGCCAGGTTGTCCCATTTGACTAAAACACTGAGTAAAACACATCTGTTCAAACTTTAGTCTTGCACGTACAAGACTAATGCTATGCAAGTCAGTGAAATAAGTGTAAGATATCTTAATTAGATCCTATTTTGTTAGCAAGGATAAAACAATTATGAATATTCAGAACATCCTTAAAGGATTCTGGATTGCTTCTCCCCATCTTCCAAATAGAGCAATTCCAAATATTTTTAAAATGATACTTAAAAGATATACAGATTAAACAATTTTTCTCTTAAAACGTCTCCTGTTGGTAGACTCTCATCTCTGTCTCCAAAATACACTGAGCATCATGAACACACTAGACCCTGAAATGTAAAAAAATTAAAGAGATTACTTTCAGTCACTGTGCCTTCACTATGGCTTGTTCTCCTGCACCTATCCCAACACTAAAATTTACAGTGTGGTTCAAGCAGCCAAGTGAAGCAAAATGATCCATTAGATATATCTGCACTGTGTGTGCAGCAGCACCCATTCTGAGTTGCACTCCAACCATTCCAGAATAAGAGGAAAGGTAAGCCCACAGGTATGAGCTTTTAAGGATGCCAGTTAAAGGCATGGTTAATTTGAAGAGTTAGAAAAACCACACACTGCACAGCGATATACTGATAAATCATTTCAGTTGGCACTAGCACTGATGATATGCACTACTCCTCCTCTTGAATGGGAACTTGGGCATTAAATAATTCCATCGCATATAAAGTAGGCATATGTGAAGAACCCATTCAAGCAATTAAAAAAAACCCAGGTGGCTCATGTTTGTTGGTTTAAAAAACACCTTCTCATTTACAGTGTTATAAATCAAGAGCAATTGCATAAAAGATTAAGAAATCAAACAAGCATGGGAACAGAAGCAGACCTATATAAGAGTTAACTAGAAAACACAGTTTCTATCTCAAGGGAATCTCTGACACTTTAACACCAATTTCAATCTCAAAGAAGATACAAGTCAGTATATAAAGAATTCACTGTATGTCTGACATACTAAGCTAAATACGCTTAAATTAAAATTTTAGTGTTTCTGCACAGTACTTTATTTTGCAATACTGGTTAAAAACAAACCACCTTTTAATTTGAGGTGCTTGTTTTGAATTTTCCTATCAAAACCTAGAAATTACCTCACAAATCAGCATTCATTAGGAAAAATATATACTCTATTAGCAGATCACATATTAATTGGGAAATATTTTTATAAGCTTCAAGACTAGCATATTTCTGTCTATAATTATTACAAATGCAGTATCACTTTACAATCCTGCAACATGATTTTAGAATTGTGTTAAATAGTTCTTTTTCTTGTCCTATCAAACCAATTTATCAAGCTAAAAACTGTTTTCCCAGATACATGGTTCCTTAGCAGCTCGCTCAAGGAAAGAGACTATAAGAATTTTATTATTTTATCTAAGATATAATTATATATCTTTTCCCTGCATGTGAAAATGCACAGCTCCCCATCCAAGACAGTATCTCTTCATCTCAGAATTCATTTATATGGTATTATAAATGATCTTTACTGCAGTTACTTATCATCAGAAGCCATTAATTTATTCAGATTCATATAGAGGAACGTGATCTGTTTTGCTCCTTTCTTCTCACAAGTGGAGTCACATCTCATCTTCCAACAAGCACTATCTGGCATGATGCAGAATCAATAGTAGCTATTGGTTTTTGGTCAGGCCTACAGTGCTGAAATATAAACAAATTTGTCCTGTTGTCACATCATGGGTAAAATGGTGCCTGTAAAATAAGAGTTAGGCTAATACTTCATTGAGTACATTTAATATTTTTACCCCATTTTCTTGAACTCTGTAATTCCTCACAAAAAAAAAGCCAAAAACAGCTAATAACATGTTATCTTTAAGTCACATCTGCACCATCCTGGAGCGGGGCATGCCACCTACTTTGTCATTTAAGGAAGACAAGGTCTTCTGCGATTTTTCTGATCACCTTTTACTGATTTAGAAAGTTCGGAAAGTGCTATTAAAGCTACGCACCAAAAAAAAAAAGAAAAGTTATACTTGCTCTTTGACTTCTCAGAAATTTTGGTAGCTTATTATGCCCTATCTTATCCATATTAATTTGAGACAGCTGGCAATGAGTTAGTGTACTGTACATATGCAAAGACAGTATCTCTAGCAAGCTATCTATAATTGGTGAAATTATTGGAATGCATTAATTCAGTATCAAGAAAATATGTCACTTCAAATCAACCTTGCACCGGTCAAGAGAATTGTACATTGTTTGAGGTGTTCAATACACACGTGTAAGGAAGTTTGACTGCATGCATCTTACTTGCTAGCATTACTCATACCATGCTGCCTGTTTTCTAGGGCGGATGGAGATGCTAGCCCGGAAAATTCAAGGAAAAACCTTAGTCAGCAGGAAAAACAATCTCCTAACTAAACCAATTAATCTCTTTCTTCCATTTACATAATGAAAGAAGGCAGCAATCACTATATAGACTTACCTATAGAACAATGTGAATGCCAGTGTCTCTGAGTGAAGTCTGTGGATGTCAGTTATTGTTAAAAAATGATTTATAACTAGTTTTTAAACAATGTATATCAGCATATATGCCTGAAGACAAGATTCCCCTCTCCTCACCCCCAACAGCCATTTTCCTAACAAAATCTGCTTCATTTTCTTCTGCTGTTTCTTCATGTTACCTACTTAACTCACATTATGACCTGTAAACAATGCATATCTTTCTATTTATTTTCACTTAGCTAGCTGAAATGAGTTTTTTTTGAATATGCAGCATCCATTTAAGAAATGCTGCAATAAAATTCAACACATCTTCCTGATAACATTCAAATTTAAAGAAACGTAAGGAGGTCAGAGCCTTATTCCAGGTAAAATAACATATTTAAAATAAAGGTAAAATTGGAAGCACGAAGAAAAAAAATCCCAATCTGAATTCCCCCTCACTCCCCCTCAAAATAAAACATTTAAGTTGCAAAACCCTAAACCTTAGCTGGTTGACTAGACAGGAAAAGTGGTTGAATAATGCTAGATGTTCTAGATGAAATCCAACATTTAAAAAACAGGTGGCCCTAAATCAGGGCTCCATATCCTCTACACAGTTCTGCTATTCATGACCAAAGTAAGCAGGCCTGCCTTTCTGCTCTATAAATCCTAGAATAGGAAATGCTTTCAATATTCAGGACTTTCAAGGGGATTTCCCAAATTTGCTGTTGATTGTAAAGTAGTTCCGAATCCCCAAGTGAAAGGAGATAAATAAATGCAAAGTATATTTGTTTAGGAGCTTTACAATAATTTCTATGCAGTGTCAGTACTACTCATGCTAATAGAGCTGTGTGATACAGATGGGACTTCATATGCATAAATATTACTTCTTATTCATTTTTATTTAGGTTTCACAAGTCCAACTGAAGCAGAGCTTTGAGCTCCTCCCTATAAGCAGGTAAAGTCTATAGGTCCAGAAAAGGGAGAGATCTGAGATGAACTAACACTGATAATGCATTTCTGAGTAGCCTGGCCCAAACATATATTTCACCACAAACCACTTCAGCATGTGTTTAGCTTCAAGCCTTAAAGTCTCAGTAATAATCATGGGTAGAACTCACAGGCTAAAAGGAAACCACACACTCCAGTGCTTTGCTGAATGAGAGTCTTGCTGAAACCTGTAATCTTATATTGTTTTAAAGCACCTGAAAGTTATTCTACAGAATTTCACACACTGTTAGGATTAAAATTACACTATGCAGCACAGAAAAACAGTAATAAGTCCCTGACCAAAGATCTGGTTGTTTAAACAAAAGAGGAAAAAAAAATATGAGAGAGAGACAGAATGGGAAATTGAACTGGAAGAGGAAAAAGGTTTTTTTTGATTTTTAGGTTATCAGCAAAACCATACTGCCTGGCAGGCAAACTTTCCAAGTTTTTCTATTGTTCTACAAGTTCTGTAGAACTGTTTACAGGCAGGCAAAATGGACATACAATACTAATTTAAATTCCTCGCAGTTTCCTAAAGAATCCCATGAAATCGGTTGGGTCTTGATTCTCCTCTGAGAAATGCGAATCTCTGAAATAATTCTACCTCATCTCTACTTAAAAACAAACAAAAATCTGTAGTTTTACAATATGCTTAAGTGATTTTCCAAATTTTTTGAAAGAATTTGCAAATAAAGGAAGTAGATAAACCTACCAAATCATGTCAGTCAATATGTAAAATGCACATGCAAAAATGTGGAATTTAGAATCTTGATTAAGTATTAACTAATTTATTACATATTCATATCATGCTTTCATTCTGAAAAGAATGGACAATTATAAGATAAGGAAGAGGGAATTTAGAAAAAAATTGGCAGTAGCTTTTGATAAATACACTATATTGTCGTGTACTAGGATTCAGTATGATCATACTGAAATATATATTTGAAATATCCTGGGAAAGAAAATGAAAACTGAAAATTTCCTTTCTGTTAATTTTTGGAGACAGTTGGTAATACGTAGCAAGGGTTGGTAATTCCTGGCTGTTCACCTTCAAAAGCAAGTGGAATGCTCTTTAAAAGAAGCTTGGTATCCTAATCACAGCTATGACTGATTAGAATGAGTTTGTCATAGAGAAGCCCACAAGACAAAATAAATGCAGTTACACGTAACTGCACCAAGCATTTCACTAAATGTTACCCAGTTACTCAGTATGCTTTAACTAGTGCTAGATTTCCTGAATGAATTCTTCAGAGTGCATTCAGGGCTTTCAGGCAGTCAACATGACTGTTGTCAAAGGGAACTGTCCTTAAAGGACAAAAGGAGCTACACTTAACAGTAGCTCACTGGGTATCAACAGGATGACTTTGCCTGTAAAGGACATATTTCCTTCAAGTCTTTTAAAGGACATGACCAATTGCCCACAACTCTCTTCTTTGTCACAAACATTGTCACATAGGATGTGCCAATACTTCCTATTGTGAGCAATCAAATTTTACTGATTCTGACTGGTTGCTCAGATCTTTACCAGTGATTTCCATCACCTTGTCCTCTTGTACTATTACCTCTAAATTACATAGCACTCAAGGTCAGTACCACAACTCCACTGACACTCCTCTTGAAATTACAAAAAAAAAAAAATTAGAATTAAGAATTAATAAAGAATCGAAGCCAAAGTGTGTCCAGGAGGACAGGGCAGCCCAATCAGCTTATCATTATATGAACTGTGTAACAGAGTCCAAAAGCAGCTTTAGAAGCCACCACAACAACTACCTCATTTGCCTGCATTTTCTGCCAAGGAA